>NW_004955418.1:26279366-26309683 GCF_000276665.1 Chinchilla lanigera | reverse complement strand
GCCTCCCACACCCAGCACCACTCACTCAGTTCAGCTGGGGGTTATAAGTTGACCACCAGTTATCAATCCACTACAGTGGGAGTTTGGGAATTATGTTATGCAAAAATAGAGCTTGGGCAAAAGAGAAAGGGACCAAGAGATAGACGGGTGATGAAGAGAAAAGAGAGAGGAGAAATGAGATGGGTTATGTGCACAGACCAGCACCCCATGAGGAATGTGCACGGTCACTATGCACTTCCAACACGTACCAGTAAAAACGTGAGAAGTGGAAGATGATAGGTGAGTGCGGAGAAATAAATCTAGTCTTATCTGTAGTTAAGATGAACATGAACCAAAACATGAACCCCCTCTGCCTATTGCCAGCCCATCATCATGGTGATAAAATCCTTCCAGAGAAATCCAGCAAAGTCTGCAGTGACTCTTTAACCCTAGCTCAGGAGAAAGGTTGCTCTCAGAGTGAGGCTAATTTGATCTTTTTTCTTCTTCTAAGTAGCACCTGGAAGTGTCTCTAAAGTGCTGGGAAGGAGAAAGGCACCCTAGTGGCAGCGGCTCCTGGCATCCGGGTACCTTACATCATCCTCTTCACTTTCCCTTGGTCCACTTTAGGCTCATACCTAGGAGCAGAAGCTCGATCCCTGGCCCTGCCTATCAGTAGGACAGTGTGCTAGACAGTACCGCATCCTGTTGTTTTCTCTTTCCAGTTTTTGATAATTCTTCAATTTGGATCAGATATTCTTGTAAGAGAGAAACCCATTTTCCTTACAGCTCCAAGCTGCCTGTAGTGATACATTTCTCTCAACCTTCGTAGGAAGATTTCATTACCATTCAGTTTACAGGGTGATAACGTCCAGTACCACCTTCAGTGAAGTTACTGTTCATCTTAGATGTGTGCTTCTGATTTTATTTATATCCCCCTGCCAGAATCTCCATGTACTCAAAACATACAGTCTAAAATCTCTTGTTCTTTCCACATCTGTTTGCATTATTTTTTGAATATTATAAATTTTCCCCTTCCTTTTCCTGGGAGAGGGTTTTTAGCTACCCCATCTGCTTCATGCAACCTTGCTTTCTGGGGCCACACTTTTCCTTCCCTCCTGTCACCAGAACCAATCCCTCTCTCCCTCTTTTGTCCTTTCATCCTCTCCCCTCCCCTCCTCCCTCGCTTCCTCCTTTCCATCCTTTGCAGCATTAGGGCTTCAACCCAGTATTTCTGCACTGAGAAACATCAGTAAGTGTTTTTTTACTTTTAAAAATTTTCTGACAAGGTTTCAATAAGCCATTAAATTGTACAGGCTGGGCTCAAACTTGTGACTCTTCTGCTTCAGCCACTCAAAGTACAGAAATTATAGGTGTGTACCTCCCATCTCAGCTCTCCCCATTCTTGTTTTCAGTCTCCTTTTTCCAGCATTATTACATCAGCCATTTTCCCTGCAGATTACTTCTCCTTTAGTTTGTATGCTTATGCTACAGACATGGCCAGTTGTGCCATTCACTCACAAACACACGTGCAATAACTACTTCCAGACCTACGTTAAATAAAAATCTCAGGCAATAAAAATATGGCCCAATTCTCTGACTCAGTTATGCACAATCAAATGGAGACTGCACCTTGTAAAATAAATAACTCAGAGTGGCACAAGGTGCATGCTCTGGGAGCGGGGGAGAGAAGGACTGGGCTGGGGAAGCGAGCTGGGAGCTGGGGTCCTGGTCTGCCTGTGCTGCAAGGACAGAGCCAGTTCTAGCCCAGGGAATTTACCATAACCGAAGTGCACATCTCACAGTTCTGGGTGGTGTGAGCTCCAGACGCAGGGCAGAAGTGGATGCAGCAACGGAGCAGGCGCCCTGTCTTCTACATAGAGGGCACCGCCTGCTGTCACTGCAGGGCAGAAGAGACCAAGGGATGGCCAGTTCCCGTGCACTGCCTTCACCCCATGAGCAGGGTTCTCCTCTCCTAGTTTTTGTAAAGATATCAGTTTGTTTTTGCATGGTTTAGGGCATCAAAACTAGGGCCTTGTACCTGCTAGACAAGCTTCCTACCCCTGAGCTGCACGCCTGCACATACACCACTGCGCATACCCTCAGGAGCTGATCTCCTCCTGAAGGTCTCATCTCAGTACCAACACATAGGTGGCTAAGTTTTAACAACTAATTTTGATGCCTTCAGGCATGGCAGAGGGAGTACTCAGACTGGCCCTTGGTATAAAAATCTTAATAAGCAGGTGAGAGAAGATGGGGACTGAGATGGGATAGTGCACTCCATGGCTCTGGAGGGTGGAAAGGATCGTGTGGGGAGGTCTGCTTAGAACCAGAAGAAGGAGGATGAGAAGGGAAAGTGGAGTGGGAACCTGATCACGAGGAGCCTCACATTGACTCAGGACTTAGCGCCTCCATAAGTGAGCTTAGACCTGTCCTCAAAGGAGTCAAGCAGAGAGGACATCTGCCACATGAAGACTGCCATTGGGGCATGGTTGGAAATCCATTAACGAGGGCTGGCACGTGAATCAGAATTAATGCAAGTAATTATCATAATTCACTGGGAAGTAATGAGGCTTTGGACCGATGTAGTAAAAGTGGTGCAGAGAAACACAATAAAATACAGGCAATTGTTTAAGAAAGAGCATCAGAAGCTCTAATTTTACTGGGGGCGTTAAGAATGCAGTGCATAATCCATCCAAGCTTTGTGGAGTATGGTACCTTTACCTCAGATATATTTTATCCATCAAAGAGCTGAATAAATCTTTAATATCACTGTAAAAAAAATCACTGTACAAATAATAATTTCCTATACCTTTGTTTTCCTTTCACAAGGAAATACTGTTGCAATATGAGATGCTAACGACATCTCCCCAGTTGAAGTGAAATTTCATAAAAGTGAGATAATTTTTCTTTTTAAAAAGTCTCAGGAAGATTAAAATACTCATCAGATTAACTTCCCCAGTGACTATTAGAACTGGAAATCCTATCTAATTCTTGCCTAGACCAGGCAGTTCTTTCAGCATTGGTGAGTCCATCCATCTTTACAAAATGTCCACTACACAAAGATGCAGGTGGAATTCAGTGTATCCACCACCAGACACACTCTGAACACTGATCCAAGCCTGAATATGAAACTTTGAAGAGTTAACTTTTCTTCCTCCACAGAAATTTCTTTCTGGTAATCAAGCTGGACACCCTCAGCAGCTTACCTTCTTACAGCATGAATCCTGAGATTTTGCAGAAAGGTTCTAATGCTACTTACAGTCTTGAGGTACAGTAGTTCGTTTTATCCCCTGTATTTCAAAGACTTCCTCTATGTAGAAACTTGTAGTTCTACTTTGGCAATTGGCAAACGGAAACTGTCTCAAAACTAGAAGGATACGGAGGTGTAGCAGTATAGTTCTCAATTTCTAAGTAGAGTATCAGTCAAGAGAAATGTCCTCAGTTCAATTAGTAGCTCCATCTCCAAATTAGAGAAACAAACAATTAACAATTTATTCTGGAGTGAGTAATATTGATGACAAATTTTGTGTGTGTGTGTGTGTGTGTGTGTGTGTGTGTGTGTGTGTGTGTGTTGTGGCTCTTCAGACAATGGCAGTTCTCAAACTAGATTTTTAAAAATCCTCATCCTCACAACTGATCTAGAGTATATACAGAGAGATTATGATTCATCTTCAACAAAGAACTGACCCTTTTTCTAGCACCATAAAGGTTTTATTTGATATTACCTACAAATTTCAGACTAATTATATGCAAGGTGGCTTCAATATTTTCTGTAACTATTTTTGGTCATGGTAATTGATGACTCATGTGATTACAACAAACATGATTTCTTCTGTAAGAGTGAAAATACTTCCTTTTTATTGAAGAGTTATAATCTTTAAAGGCCAACTGAGTAAGAATCACATATTTATGCTTAGTGGTCAAATAAGTGGGTACAGAAATAATTTTTATAGCTAACACTAGATTAACATCTAACTCAAATCCTTACTTTTACTAATAACACTACTGTGACTTCAGTCTCCTATAGCCATCCACCACCGGATGCTGAACTAATGTTTGGACATATTAAAAAATATGAAACAGACCAATGTTTAAGAGACTCATTTCTGATTAATTTGGCCAACCGTGTAACTTGCTTTGGCCAAAAATAACACTTTAGGCTATGCTCTTGCATGACGTCTGACTTCTTACACATTTATCAGTTGCCGTGAGGAAACAACTCCATGGCAGCAAGAACAGATACAGCAGTTATGAACTAAAATTTGGGGAGCCTGAAGTCAAATGCAAATGGCCCAAAGCAGGAAGAGGCACAGCCTCGCTGGGTACGGGCTGAATCTGAGAGTCAGCATATCTAAAGTCAGGTGAGTGATGTAGTCACGGTTCTCACTCCAAGCTGCTGAGTTTGTGTCTGTTGTACATTAACAGTTTGGCAATAGCCCGTGGGCTCCCGGGCCATTGGGCCACACTCATAACCCTGAACATGACACTCACCCTATCTGAAAATAACTTCCTTATATACGGGGAAGAAGCGATGTTTAACAGAAGGGGATAAGACCCAAGTGCCACAACTGCTGTGTAAACCAAATAATGCAAGTGTAAAATTACTAGTAATGCCCTATCATTCTGTACCAACAGTTGAGCAGGGTTGCTGACCTGGATCTGCTGTGGGTTGACATCATTAAAATGTCATTTTTATTCAAATAACTTCCTGTCTCCTTATCTGCTTCGTATTATGCAGATATGGAAGGTAGTCAAGTTTGGTTAATTTATCCTTCCTGCTTCTATAGCTTCAGAAGCAACCTAGACAGGAACTGCAAGGGAAAGAGGATATTCCCACACTAAGTCCTGGATGAAAGTTCTCCTCCCTCTTGGCTCCTTTCCTCCCTCCCTCCTCCTCCCACTCAGACCCTCCCGCCTCTTATTACCACGTGCTTCTTTAGTGGACCAACAGGGGACAACTCTTTGAAGCTTGTCCTGCCTTGGGTCTTTAGCAGGAAATCAGCCCACTGTGGCTTTTTTGGTTGAGTAGATCTGTCCCATTAAAGTGGGACAAACACTCCCACATTAACGCACTGTGAGGTCATATGGTGGAAGACAGTAACTTATTGAGAACAATAATTAATCCACTGAAACCACATTTTTAAGAAAATGAGTATTTAAAAAAAAGTCTCAGTGGTTAAGTTGTCATACGTTTTTTAATGGGTTTTTAAACATCCACCTTTCACACCTAGTCATGGAGCCTTGCTATTCTAAAGCAGTACTGATAGTGAGTTGAAGGTGTAGGTCCCTCTGGTAATTCCCTGTCCAAACTTCTGCACGCTTTCTCATCCATTACTTAAGATCTTAGCAAAGAATAGTCATATTCTACATTGTTAAAAATACAAATCACGGTAAAAATGTATCTTGCAATATTCAGGTTCTCACATGCTAGTAACACTAAAGTATCTGTCCTCTTCATTTGAGAGAAAAGACTTGGAAGGGGCATGAAGTTGTAGCATTTAAGATTTAAGATATGCTCCTTCTTTATATGATAATGCTTTCTTTTAAACCAGAAAAATTTTATCTAATAGAATTCATTCCTTGAAAATCACTTGTTTTTCTTTTATTGAATGTTAGCTGAGTTCTCAGAGCATGTAAAACAAAAAATATATATATATATGTACTTGGCACCACTTCTATTCTTGGCTGTGTTCCTCAAATGCTATAACAATGGGTCAGGTCTTGAAGTCCTCTTAACCTGAAATAAAAATAGTTTCTTGACATGCATGCCATGTGATTAATGAATTGCTCTTTTTTAGAGGAGAAATAAAATTGTCTAGTTGATCTACTTTAAGATGAGTCAGTTCATCCACACTGAACCAGGAAGAACATTTGGGTTTCCTTTAACTTTTGGGAAACTGCAAGAGCTGACGATGGATGTACTCTCCCCCAGGAAATTTACTTTAGTGCATGAGAATGTCAACTGAGCCCAAGCACACTTCAGCTGTGTCCCACCCAGGGCACGTACACAGCTGAGCATTCACGGCTTCCTGTCTGTCCACTGCAGATGTAAGCACACTGCTCTCCACAGACTCTGGCTTCACAGTGACCCACAGTTTCCAATGTAGCCAGTGTCTGAGTGAAAAACAGGACATGGATAGAAAACAGAGCTTTGCATCTCCTGTAGGGAATGTTCTAGATGTGGCCCTGAAGTCCCAGTGTCCTGCCTTCCACTACCAGAGAGGCAGTGAGCCAGGGAAGGCAGAGTTTCAATTGGAGGTCCTGCCAGGTTCCTGAGAGAAAACCGCTATGCCTGCAATGTTAAAGATGAATAGACACATCTTAGAAAAAACTTCCTCCCATGAAAAGATTCTAATACAAATGCAGCTCATCCTTCTAGCGGGGGCTACCGCATGGAAAAGCCCTGGGGTAGACACAGAGTCCTCACAGTCTCCAGACCACCAAGAACAGGGGTGGCTGACTGTTTAAGATGCAGACTCACTGTTTTACATTTTATTACATTTTTTACTCTGTAGAATTTCCTTCTCATATGTTTTGTTATTTAAAGTTAGTGGTAAGCACTATCTGAAAACTTCAACCTAGATGACTGGCTGTATAATTGCACATGGCTACTGAGTACTTTCAATGAGGCACATACGCTGGAAGAACACAAGTTTTCTTCTTTAATTTTAATGAATTTCAATTTAAATAAAAATCTACTGTGCTTAGGCATTGGGAAGATTTGTAGATATGTTACAACTGTTGGGTATGTGATTTTTTTCTTTTTACTGAAAATGTTATGACATCAAAACACAGGTAAAGTATTTCTCCTGAAAATTCTGCATGTAGACTGAGATGTAGTGTTACTCTCAAAAGCATATCAGGTTACAAATGCTCAGAATAAAATAAAAAATGTAGTGAACATTACTAAGAGTTTTATGATGCTCAGGACTAAAATAAGAAATTTTTGCCATGGTGGGTTAAATAAACTACATTAAATTATCTTGACTCATATTTGCACACAGCTATTAAAAATTTCGATTATATAAAGTATGTGTCTCTTATTATACTTTTATTAAAAACAGCAGTCTGAGACAATAATAAATCATTTAATGTTTTAAGTGCTATGGTTCTTAATATAAACATTTTATGTTGCTTCAAAAGTATGTTACCTTAAACCCATCCATCATGTCAGTTAAGCTAATAGTGCAATGCGAAAATTTCTATTAATTGCTTAGGAAGCATTTAATAGACGACAGTATTTCACACAAACATTTGAAGGACCAACAGTTTTCTTATCTTTCCTGTGGCTCATTTTTCAGCTCATGCACATAGGACTCTGCAGCCTGCACAGTGTAAATCTATCTGTAAAATCTCCCATTTCACCACGGAGGGAATAGTTAACCACTTACATCCTTCCTCGGGATTACTGGGGAACCCACCTCACCAGTTCTTTTGCCATAGACACAATCTTACTGATGAAGAACATGGGAAATATATAGTAATCATGAATTGCCTTTTAAATTCACCTGTGTATGAAAAGAAAGATGGAGAATTACTCAAACATTCTTTGCAAAATATCCATTACACTTAGGATAGTTTTCAGTTGGGGGAGATAAGTATCAGTAATTCAAAAATATGATACTAGAAAAGCTAAATATTAGCCCCATCTAAAAGCTATCATTTAGTTTAGTCTAGAAACTGAATCAAAAACTCAATAGCTCTTCAACTGCAAAATTGTCAAAGCTCACTCAGAAATAGTGCAAGAAATATATAAAATCTGAGCTCTCTTACAGATGGTTTAATAGGATCTACTTCAAATATGAGATCATGTCAGCAGACTGACTAGCAATCCGGGAGGCTGAGGCAGGAGGATCACAATTTCAACTCAGCCTGGACAACTCAGTAATTTTGGGAGACCCTGTCTCAAAAAAAAGTTAAATAAAAAAGAGCTGTGGATGTATCCTGGTGCAAATGTCCTGGGTTCAATCTCTAGTACAAAAAGAAAGAAAAAAAAACTAAAGAAGAATTCAAAATTCATCTCATTATGAATTCCCCCATAGCTGAGCAAAAGACAAGGTGGATCAGAAAGAGATGATGCATTATTTAAATTCCATTTTCAGCTAATAGGGTAGAAGAACAGACGTCAAGAATAAAGGGGGTATATTGATGCACCCTGATAATTTGTTTGAAAATATGTATAAAATTAGCAAGAGACGCAGAGAAGAAAGGAGAAGGACAGGGAGTGAATGGGCACTGGAAAGAATTAAGATGTTTCCTGTCCATGTTCCAACTCTCCACTGTGAACACAGTCAGTCGGTACTGCAACCACGGACCAATAAAAATAAAAGTGTAAGAAAAGGCAAACTGCAATAGGCAAGTACAAAAAAGGAGGGATCGATTTCAAGACAAAAAAGTGCCGGTTTGAAAATTGATATACGCAGAACAACACAAAACTTCTTGGAGATTCTTGGTCCACGGAGCCTCAGACAACCACAGCAAAATTTCCTAAACCACGGAAGCTAGTGGCTCAAGAAAACCATCCACTGAGTCAGGTCGTGTGCAGGAAAAAAGAAAAATAAAATCATAGGATTTGCAGGAAAGTGGATGGAACTGGGAATCACGACGTTAATGGGAAGGAGACGGACTCAGAAAGACAAATACCTGCTTCCTTTCATACGTGGGATCTGGGGGAAACCAACGAGGGGTACAAAAGTAGAAGGAAGAAGGAGGGAGATAGAAACTATCAAAGTGCGTATACACACTGCATAAATATGACACAGCGGAGCCCATTATTCTGTTTAATAAAAATACCCTACTCAACAGGATCAAAAAAGTACAATGTTGGCTTGTAAAAACCAGTGTCTGCACAACTGCAACTTATTCTTTAAAGTGCACTTATCTTTTTATACTATTTTTTTCTTAAATGTCTTTCAGGGATCATGAAACTTTTTTTTTTAATACTAACTATTTAGGTTGCCTCTGTTGGAAGTAATCACCTCTGCTCTTCCCTGCTATGTGCGTGTTCTAGCAAAAGTTTAGTGCCAAAGGAGCTAGTGATAACATATAAACAATAAGCTTGGGTGTGTTCCAATAAAATTGTATATAAAAAACAGACTGTGCAGCTGATCTGGCCCTAGGACCATAGAAATTAAATCCTTTTGTATTTCTTTTAACAGCTGATCTTTACAGTTTAATACTGTTGATCACAGTATTGCCTTGAACATTCTCTGTAGGCAGATGAACACAGTAAACATTTTTGTGTTTTGCTCCGGGATTTCCATTGTCTTCTCTGAAGAACTCTGTGATAGTCCTTGGAGGTCTCCTCCCCCAAGCAATGTATATATTCTTAACATCTAAAGCACAAGATGAAGCAAGCAGGCATGGGAACCAATGGCGCCCACTGCAGGAATTTCATGAAACTCTGTGGGGACAGTTCATCCTCTTTTTACTAGCTTTGAAACTAATAATCGGGGATGTCTACAGCTGCATGAAGTCTATGTAAGATCGAATCCAACACAGAGTCAAGGGATGGAGACAGACTCAGTTCCAATGGCTTTATTTAAGCTCCTAGATTCATGTATGTGGAAGTTAAGGACATTTCAATAACATTAGACAATTCAGTACCATTTTTCCTTGAGTCAATTTTCTGTCTTTTGACTGCAGAAAGTACTGAGTAAAACACGCTGAAAAATTGCTATGAGCCTTCTAAACCTTAGTTCTGGGATGCAAGCTACATAGCTGATCCTCAGCTTCTTTGGCTATGCATGTTTAGGAAGCCAGAGATAGAACATAGTGTCACTCTGTCTGCAGGTTCTGACCTAGGCTGCACTTAGAACGGATGGAAGAGAATCATTTTGTGGGGTTGTTCACATCTCATCAAATACAATGTCTTATTTGATTATAAGAGTTACTCATCCCATACTGCTCACAATGATTTCATCTTCTATATGAAATAGATGACAGAAACCCAACATGTACAAGAGGAAAGCAGTATCACATTTCATTTGGTAACTGTTAACTGACAATTCCAGTAATATTTGTCTTAAATGGTATTATAATATTTTCTTAAATGGTATTATAATATATATTACAGTAAATAATGGTGGGTGACTTTCTATTAATCTTTTTACTTAAATATGCACATTTTCATTTCTTTCCCCATAATCTCAAGAGTGATTTATTAGCTTTTCAACTAAGGGTTGGATTAAGATGAACTTCAGAAAAAGTTCTAGTCAATGTCTAAGATACAGTAGGAGTAATTCTTAAACTTAATGTTACCTAGTAGCTACTCTACCTTATAATCACCTTATACTCAACTTCTATCCCGGGGTTAAGCAGTGGTTTTCTCGAAAGTAGAGCTCTGTTTTAATAGAGGTAGCCATCGTAGGAGCTGTCCCAGGTGCTGCCATCTTGACAGGAGTCAGTATCTATTTAGTTATTTTTCATGAATCATTGAGAACTTCTGTCCATGTTTACACTCTAAGGATTTGCAAGGTAAGCACTGCCTTTTCAATGAAGAAAGGTAACGTCCTCCCCTTAGACCCTGGACTATGCTGCTGTCTCTGTCACGTTACACAGATAGATTAGCCTCAGATCCAGGTACAGAAGTAAAGATGAGGAAGAGAAATTCGAGCCATGGAAGGAAATGTAGCCAATGAGGTGTGAAGAGCAAGCTATGGCAAGGATAACTTAGGTGTAATTCCATCCAGGGAAACTGGAAAAGATGGTGACCACTCCAGAGAATTACGATTCAAACACATGGGAACTGGGTATTTAAAGGTCATTCACACAGGAGTTAATTCCTTGTCATTTACCTGTTCCAGGAAAAAGCTTTCGGCACAGAAAATATAGAGTGCTTGGTAGCATCCCGAGCATCTCAGAACACAGGGCCTGAAGGAGGCAGGTGAAGGATGCTAACAGTGTCTGCCACACAGCCTCCTGAAGAATACCTAGTGTACTGAGCTTCTTTATTCACACATCTGCAGTGATCTGCTCTTAGGTTTCATGAACCCCCTAAGATCTTTCACCTAATTTTCCTTTTTTACTTTCTGTTATGTTCCACTGTACCAAAAAAGGAAACCAAACCAAAGCAAGCAAAATCTTAGAACTATCCACACAAGGAAATTCACCAATACATAAAATGTTCCCAAACTCTATCAAAAACACAACTGTTATAATCTTATCAAGATATTTAAAGAACTTCTTCAACACTTATAAAATCTATACTTTTGCTGTTTTACATCACACTAAAATGACTCTCACAATTCATGAAATAATCATATTTCACTAACTTTTATAGAAGTGTAAAACATTTTTATTCACTCATTATTTTAACAAATAAAAGTAGCATAAATCCTGCATAAGTAAGGTATGTCAGTGGGCTAGATCACAAGTGGAATGAATGTTGTGCTTTTATCACAATACCAACTGGGTAATAGAGCAGCCTTTTGAACAGCTAAATAATTTTCTCAGTTTCACTGCCAAATTTTGAAAGATGTCTTATTCCCGTGATTTATGAGGAATAACAGCTTTCTTTCCCAAGTATAAGTCTTGAGGCAACACTGCACAGCTATGTGTGCAGCCTTTTGTTCAAGAAAGCTCATGGTTCAGAGGTGTCTAATTAGTGACAGCCAATCCAGCTGAGTTCCCTGGCCCTGCCTGGCCTGCAGCAGCTGGTGTCTCCTCCCTCCAGCTCCACGTAAAGGAGGCTATCAAGGATTGATCCGGTAGGTACCAAGAGACTCAGCTTCTCAGCTCACACAGTGCGTAAACCACAGTAATGCACCCACCCACTTACTAAGTCAAAAATATGCAATTGATTATTATACAAAAGAACTAATGCTTTGTGGCTTACATATATTTATGGTGACAAAGGTAATTCAGTATCGTTCTGCAAAGTAAAAGCGAGCAAATTATCATAAAAGCAAATTTCATTTTAAATGGAATCATGCTTGCATATTTCCAGTTACTTCTGTACACACAGACATAACATGGAAACACATGACCCATCATGTTCTTTTTTTTTTTTTTTTTTTTTTACCGGGAATCAAACTCACGACCTTGCTCTTGCCAGGCAGGTGCTTTGCCGCTGAGCTAAATCCCCAGCCCCCATCATGTTCTTATAGGAGCACTTTTCTCTCTCCACTCACCATCCAAGTGTTCTATGCCAATAAATACAGCTCACATCATGAATGGTTCATATTATTTCATAGCATATGTATGCAGATATTCATTTACATGCTATTCATTAAATATTATCAATTTCTTCTGAACATAAAATATTACAGATTTTATATGCAAATATATATGTCAAATACTTTAATTAACATTAAACATATAATTTCATATGTACCAGGGATTCTTCCAAATGCCTTAAAAATTTTAACTGATTTAATCCTCCTAACAGCTCTTAGAAGTAGATCTGATATTTGCTTTCATTCTATAAATGCCTCATTCACAACCAAGGCAGAGGTAGGCTAAGTGACTCTGTGTCACATTTACTAAACGGAGGATCCCACTGTACAAGGCAAGGACCCTAGCATGAGAATTAATGATCTTATACACGACAGTAAGTTGTCCTACAGGGAAAGCTTTCGGGTTATATTTGCCAGAAGAAAGTATAACATAGCTTTCACTTTCAGGATGACTGTGTTAGCACAAATATACAGAAGGTCATTTTGAAGAACAGTTGTACAGGTTTCCATCAGTTATGTCAAGAACTGCTCTTAATTCTTTGTGATCTTTCTCATTCTCATTTGTAACCCTACTCCTGTGGGCTAACGTTGCATTTTCCCATGCAGGTTTCAATCTTTGCTGTGTCTGATAATCAGTTACAAAATAATATTATACCAATTCAGGCTGTTGTGCTAACCCAAGGGTATTGCTCAGATGAAATTCAAATTTATTAGTCATCTCTTTACTGATCACTATTTTTATCTTATTAGAAGATACTGCTTGTCTGTATCACCTCTTAATTCTGAGCATGTGTCTAAGAGTCTGTCTATAAATCACCCTAGAATCTAGACAGCATCAAATAAAATAATGTCAACCAGAACAGAGCAGGTATTGAATAAAAGTCCTTTCTGAGTTGTCTTCCCTTTGACATTACTGGACAGCGAGTGCAGATCCCTTCTCTGACCAGGGAGAATGGACAGAACCACTGGGGTGGATGCTGAGCATCCCTCCTTCCTTCCTGGCCCTTCCACCTGCGATAGCAGTTGGGGCCCCGGAGGACACCCAAGTATGTTTCTAACTGACAAGGCCTTGGCTAAGAACGACTTTCAAATCCCCGGCCAATTTATGATAGTTAAATAACTGTCAGGTAGGAGGTAAGAAGGTACTTTTTAAATTAACTTTATATTTTGTGTAGTTTACCTATGTTACGATTTGGCAAATATGTGTAACTGAGATACACGTAATATATTTAATGTAGACATTCATTTTATATCTTATATAATTTTTATATCTTAACAATTTTCATTTCCTTATAAGAATTTTTATATCATTTTAGTCCCTCTGGTTCAAGTTTGCCTCATATTTTTAAGCACCTCATTAAAAATCACCAATCAAGTTCTTTCAAAATGAATACTATGAATATGTAGGTTGTTATAAGAAAAAAATCCAGGCTTCCAAATCACAGCAGATGGTCCATTTATCTCCAGGAATATTAAACATAACAGTATTTTAGTACTGTGGAATTACATAGACAGTTTTAAAGGTTCATTTTAACAAAGTTACAGAAGTGTTGTAAAGCAGAGCTTCACCTTAAAATAAAGGCAAAGGATTTCTGAGAGAAAATCATAATCTAGCTCACCACCACTGTTATGTTTTTAAGTGAATGCAAAACATGTGCTAATAAACACTATTCTCTAATTTAGTTGCCCTTCCAAATGAACTCATCCTACAAAATGATTAAAAAATTTTAACCAAGTGCATTTTTAAAACTCACATAAAAACTCTTACTTCCATGGTTCCATGTAGCACAGTACAGCTCTCTGGAGAAGCAGCTGTCTTGCCTTCCCCAGGTACCCATCCATCTGTCTTAGCTCTGGGCTCTAGACCACTTCATCTCTGGCAAAGGCCAGCCCCGGTTTTTCACAGCAATTACTTTGCGGCACTCATGTCAAGTTCTTCTGTACATCTGCCTTCCTCTTTCACGTATAAGCAATTCTTAGTTACAATGGTCCAACCAGATAATCCAGAACAATTCTCATTTCTCAAGATCCTTCACTTAAGCCTATCTCCAGGGTCTTCTTTCTATACCATCAGGGATTAGGGCATAGACATGTTCAGGAAGTCTGTTCTGTCTGCTGACCACAACCAAGTAAATGCAGTGTTATTTCCTTTCCTGTATAATCTCAGACAGAACAAATATATTCATTTCGATTTCATGCTTCCCAGGTTGATAATTCAAGTTTTGGTTCCTCTACTACTTCCTCTTGGCTTTCAGGACATCAAGAGAACATTTTTTTTATAAAGTCTGTTTCCACCTTAATTGCAGCTTCACATCTTTCCATTCTCCCTTACGCAGAATATACATTAGGTTTAAACCTTCTTGTGAATCACTAGGCACAATGGCAGAGTACTTCTCTTACTTCTTTCTCTCTAGGGCTGAATCAGGGGTGGCAACCATGAGGAAGCCGGCTTTCTCAGAAAACTCAATGAATCCAAGAAGCTTCCACAAAGCCGAGGTCCTATTCTCAAGCAATAATTATCACTGGTGTACTTTGGAAGCTTGTAACTTTGGGGGTTAGAAACTAATCCCAGTGAAAGCATACAAATGGACAATGCAGCTGGAAGTGCACACAGATTTCTCCAACTATGCGATAAATCTGCTTTCCTGTTAGACACCATGTAGTGTAGTTTTGTTGATAATATGTACACCCCACGGCAGAGAACAGTGATATTCAAAACACAAATCTATAGACCAAGGCGATGTGATGGTTCTGAAAGAACAAGAGGTTCTCTTTTAGAACTACTTTCAGATACTGTGCTATAGTATGTGGAAGCATTCAGAGAGTGCTTATTTTGGTCGCTTGGGTTCTAATGAGTTCCAGCCCGATTAAAACATCTGTCAGCATCACGTGTGCCGAGCAAGCTTAATGTGAGACTAGGTGAAGTGTTTTGTGTGAGCAGCTCACTAGGGCCTGAGAAAACAGTACACATTTTTACTCTATCTTTGTAGTAGTTTGAAAAGAATTAAATAACACATTTGACCGGCTGTGGTATCATTTGGAAAATAAAAAAGATGGGGGATCTGGGTTTAGTGCAGTGGTAGAGTGTTTGCCTGGCTTGTGCAAGGCCCTGGGTTTGATACCCATCATTGTATAAAAGAATAAACTTCCTTGGGCAATTCTACTTTGAAGGATAATTCAGACCATTCACCCAAACAGTCTTCTGATTCCATAAGGAACACCGAGGCAATGCACTAACTTGGAGTCCCAGGTGCATGTTTATATCCTAACGGATTATAAATATCATGACGGAATTCAAGAATCACGTTCTGATATTAATATGATACTTCACTGAATTACATGTCCATGGGAATTCATCCTTTGGAGATGAATCTGTTCTGAGTACACTGCCCAAACCATTTTTATGGGATTTAAAGGCTGAGTTATACTTTGAATTTGTAAAATTTTTATGAGTACATATTTGCATTACATAATGACCAGATTCAGAACACAGAACTATATATACCCTGGTTGGGTATATATAACACATCATAATCGTTTTCTACATAGCCTCCCCTATGGGTCCTTCCCTCTCCCCTGTCTCTTGGTTCCCTTCCCATTTGCAAAGGATCAATTTCCCTGCTTCCTTTCTTTTTTCTTTTTTTCTGGTACTGGGAATTGAACTCAAGACTTTGCACTTGCCAGGCAGGCACTTATGCCACTGAGCTATATCCCCGTCCCAATTTCCCTGTTACCTAGCGCTCACCTTTTATTGCTATGATCCCTGCACGCACTACCACTAAGTGAAAGCAGGTCAGACCTAAAGTACAGAGGAGTGGAAGACTCAAAGGAGAGTGGACAAAACACTTGTGGCACAATGCGATTCACTGAATATAAAAGTAAGGGCAGGCAGGAGAAACGTTAAGAAAAATAATACAAGAGATTTATGGGTCCGAGAACAGGTGCTACAGGGGTAACTGGGTAATTCAGAATCTAATTGCTTTCCAATAGTTCAGGCTTTCCATAAATATGAGAGAAAAATATAGGAAAAACTATTTATACAGCCTTCTCTGAGTTCAATTAATTCTATCAGAACCCAGCTAATTTACTGAAACTCTGAAGTGTGACAAATTAAAGGCCAAAGTGTTTGAAGCCTGAAAATGAATTCACTGCCCCAAAACATCTCTTAATCTAAAGTGAGCAGATAAATGGAATACCCTTTATCAATCATTTCCTATTCGATTAGTAAAGAGCAAGTAATGCCATCACTGGAGTAGGTGATAACCTCAAGGATGGTAATTACCTAAATGAGAATCTCAGTAAACACTGAACAAAAGAGACCTAAGCTATTCCAAAGGAGATCTTGATACAGATCCGAGAAATCTCACCATGAGTTGGCATGGGAAAGAGCGGCCTTTCAGAAGATGTTCATTTTATTTCATTATACCAGTAAGTATGTACATATAAATCAGTGGAAGAAACAGTATGAATACACTGCTAAGAATGACCTGAGAAGCAAAAAGAATTCAGTATTTTTTCTTAAAACACAAACAAGTGTTTAATTTTCCTACAACAACTGGGCATGTTGGCACACACTGGTAATCCCAACACTCGGAGGCTGAGGCAGGAGGATTATTGGGAGTTCGAGACCAGACTGGGCTACAAAATGAGCTCAAGGCCAGCCTGAACTGCATAGCAACCCCCTGCCTCAAAAAGGCCAAAAAAAATTTATTATGACAAAAATTTAATAACTTAGGAAATGTCTTGCAGTTACACAGCAAGATCCTTCTACAAATTTTTTTCTTAAAATGTTCTAGACAGCATATGAACATATTAAATATTTTATTGTGCTGAAAAAGTGTTTTTAAAGTTTAACTCAGAAACATGTATATTGCCTCTCTCTGCCTCTATATTTCACTGTTCTACATTTCTAAGTCAATTCTATAAAACAAGTACAAAAAAAAGATGGACAACGAGTGGCTGTTAGTTAACTAGTTTAAAAGAAAATCTCATTATTTTGAATCTGATTCAGAATATTCCATCCAAGTAAAAGCTTTCTGGTGACAACATATTTCTGGCACTAGTTCATATAGCACATACACACACACACACACACACACACACACACACACACAGGCACATATTTTAAGGTTTCAAAGTAAAATCAACATTCTCAGTACTGTCTTCTCTTCCAGTGAATCTGCCTCGTAAAATGCTTGGGTAAAGTGCAGTGTTCTTATTTCTTGGAGAGTGCTGTGATCACAGATTCTCTAAATTTCCCTAATTCTATCAATTATAACCTATTGTTATGAAGATTCTGTTATTTTAATTTTTTTCTTTACTAGTAATTCAAACCATGGCTGTCCATAGCTACGTCTCCAGCACTTTTAAATTTTATTTTATTTGTATTTTTAGACAGGGTCTCGATAAGTCAATTGGTTGACAAGGCTGCGCTCTAAACTGCAATCCTCTTGCCTGTCAGAATTTGAACTTTTAATAGGTCAGATTGTGAATCTGAGTTTATTTTCTGGGAAACTTTCATTTCTTATTATTTTTGAGTTTGCAAACTGCTATTATTTGAAATGTTTATACATATCTACTTGCAGAGTCTTTAATGCTATAAAATACTAATAAATTATTTTCTGGTAAATTAAATTGTCTTTTCAGTACACTCCATGTGCAAACTTTTTGTAAACACTGCATTGCTTACAAAAACAGTAAGCTGAAAAATCTCTATTCTTTATATTGTTGATGATTAATCTTGGTTGTCCCCTTGTAGATTAGCAGAGGCCTAGTTCATTGGTACAGCCCACTTCTTGGTGTGTCTGTGGGGGCTGTTCCAGGGATGATTCACATGTGAGATGGCAAACTGACGGCAGAGACCTGCCCCATTTGTGGGAGGACCAACCAATCAGCTTGTAGCCTGGATGGAGAAAAAAGGGGAAGAAGGAGGAAGTGAGCCTGCGCTTGCAAACTCCAGTTTAAGTGGAGGATCTTGCGCTGCTGCCATCACGTGTGGACTGCAGATTCCAGCTTTCTCAGCCTTACAGCCGGGACTCACTCATGCCGCGGACTCTCCAGGGAGCTTGCAGGCCTTAAGCTTTGGGCTGGAAATGCATGCTCCATCTCTCTTGTTCTGAGGCTTCCAGCCTCTTGGATTGAGCAGCTACTGGATCCTTTGCCACCCCAGAGTGAAGACAACTCATATAGATTATGGTGCCTTGGATTCTATGCATCCTCTTTCATAATCCCTAGGCTTCTAGAGAACTCAAACCAATACAACTCCTAATTACTACTTAGGAACAAAGTAAGGTACAAGTAATGAGATAGTCAACATGAAAATTCATTATATGATCCGCTTCAAAAGTACATAAAATTGGCAGCTGTTAAATACAAGTCAAAGTGAATACATAAATTAACAGCTATAAGATCTTAATGGATTTGAAGACAGCAATATTTTCATTTCATTTTAAGGTCTTTATAGTACAACTTTAATCAAAACTTCTTGCAAGCCTATTGAAAGAAATTGACGAATTATCTCTAAAAGTTATATGAAAATATAAATTATTTAAATGGAATAAGTGTGGACAAATTATATTACCTAAAATCAAGCTTCACTGCAAAATTACTCTAGATAGTATGGTATTGATGTAAATTTATGAACAGATTAAAGACAGAATAGATAAGAAACAAGACAATTCAATGGACCAAGGAAAGTCATTTCAATAAATGGTTACTGAAACTTCCTTTGGAACACAAAACCTGTTATCTCATGCCCTGTACAAAAACTCACTCAAGAGTGATGAAACAGTAAAAAGCAAGAAATAAGAGATTTCATCAAGAACTAAAATAAAACAGCATATTTGTGTATTTGGGTAAGGAAAGATTTTTTTTAGAACATCAAAATCATTTGTGTTAAAATATACTGAAAGATATATCTCATTGAGCTTGGAAAGTTTTACATCAAAATATACCATTAAGAAAGTAAATATAAAGAGAAAGACTTGAAAAATATTTGTAATATGTATCTGGTAACGTACTAATATCCAAGCTATTTCCATAGCTCCTAAACTAAACTTTGAAATATCCAAAAATAAATAAATATCCAAATATAAATATCCAAAAATAGACATCCAAAAATAAATAAAATAAAACAATATTTGAAAAGGATTACATAGATGCTTAAAAAAGAAAGACTCACAATAATGTGTTCAGTATCCTTAGTAATAAGGAAATACACATTCAATTTACAGTGATAAATCATTTACAGCCACATGGTAGCTTCAATCAAAGGAATGATGGGGATAAGGTATGGTGAAGGTACAAAATATTTCATTTTATGGAGAGCAAAATTATACAAATCACTTTGTAGATCTCTGATTTTTTTTGTCAATTTAATCTACGATTCAACTACATTGTTCCTTGGTGTTTAGAGAAATGAAATCATACCCCCATTAAGAAAAAAGAAAAAAAAAAACCTATTGCTAGTATTTTTCAGATTGGCCTAATTCACAATAGCTAAAAACTGGTAGCAACCCAATGCTCATCAACTAGTGAACAGAACAACAAACTGTGGTATATTTATATGAAATATTATTGTAGCAGTAAAAAAGAATGTACTCACAACTTGTGCAAAATAATATGGCTACCAGACCTGTTATGGTGAGTGAACGATGCCAGACAAAAAATACACGAAGATGCACACACTATTACAACATAGGTGTGAAGTCCCCAAACAGGTAAAATTAAACCTTGGTGGTGGAATTTAATCAAACATTGTTGAGCAGGGAAGGACAAAGATGGGATTTGATTGTAAATAGAATGGGACAATTTTCTAGGATTTTGTAAACGTTCCACATCTTGTTTTAGGTAGTAATCCAAAGTGTAAATGCAATGTTGAAAACTTGAACTGAACACTAACTTGCTGGTGTGTTTATTAGTACATTAATTATTGCTTGCAAAGTTTTTATACTACCGATTTTATCACTGCAGATATTATCAACAATTGTCATTAATCAAAAGAAAATTTATTTTACAAATATAACAGTCTGACAATATATATTGGAGGTTGTAAATAGTCTTTGATAGACACCTGAGTCTCCTGTTTATACTACAGTTTCTATGTTATTACTAACACAGCCTACAATACATGCTTATGCTGATACACAACAAAGTGAACTGAATGTGGAATACATATAACCCTACTTCCCAAGAGAACAGCAATGACAAAGGAACTCAGCTTTAATTATAAACATGCATTAACAGCTTTTGTGAAGTGGCTTCCTCTTTAATTTCTTGAAGTGCAGATTTCAAGGTGTATAAATATATTATGTGCTTTATTACTCACTTTTGTTATTAATCCAACCAAAGAAAAATGATATTTAAATTCCTGAAGTATAACTAAACGGTTCTTCAATTCATTTTGCTTTAATTTCCTTTAGCAGGAGTCAGAGAATAATCAAACCACTTATATAACCCCTAATCTTTGAAAATTGTAGCTTCTCTAGGTCAATGTCTTTCAAAGATTTCTTGAATTAGACACAATGGCTAATACACTCTACACTGCATGTGTAATTTCCTCACATGAAATTCTTTACAGTGATGGTTTATATTCCTTATATTGCCATGTGATATAATTATTATTTTATATAGTGCAGTTACATATTAACTATATACTTTTACTTGGATGTAGCAACATAAACTAAGTGAGAAGTAACTGGTAAAGTTAGTGTGTTTAACGGACTCATGTTCAAAGTTTTTGCTCATAGTAATCAATTTCAGTGCTAAAAGTATTTTGCATGCCTCTAACTACCCCAAAATAAATTGATTATAGTGGTTTCACAACTAAAGTAAACGGCAAAAATGAAAGTTCTCCTATGTTGTTGCACTATTCAATTACTGTTAGTATTAACACTTTAAGTATTCCAAAAACTACTCAAATTATGGATAATGCAAAACAGTATAGATAGCACCCTGAGAAATAATCAAGTAATAGAACTCAAAGTTGACTATCTGGAAGATAGTCAAAGCTTCTATCTGGAAGAACAGATAGAAATTATTTCTAGAAATAATTTTCTCAAATTTTTGTTTTCTTATTTGCAAATCTGACCTCCACAGTCATTTAACTTATAAATGTAAA
The DNA here is from genome assembly GCF_000276665.1 of Chinchilla lanigera. Taxonomy (NCBI): domain Eukaryota; kingdom Metazoa; phylum Chordata; class Mammalia; order Rodentia; family Chinchillidae; genus Chinchilla; species Chinchilla lanigera. The sequence continues at coordinate 26,288,410 of NW_004955418.1, read as the reverse complement.
CATCAAGCAAAGATACCCACAGTCATTGCTTTTCTTCCACATGATTCAGGAAGTCTTAGCCAAAGCAATAAGGCATGAGAAAAAAAATAATGAATATCCATATTGGAAAAGTCAAATTGTGAATTTTAAGATGATACGACCTATTACATAGAAAACTCTCCCGAAACCCTGCCAAAGAAACTATTAGAACTAATAAATGAATTCAGCCAAGGCAGAGGACACCAAATCTCAATAGTCAGTATCAGTAGTATTCTATAGGATGATGGTGAATTAACACAAGTTGCAACCAAGAATGCGTTCTCATTAATGATAAGTATAAAATATTAAAAGATAAAGGAATACATGTAGTCAAAGAGAAAAAACCTTTACAATGAAAACTATAAAATATTGATGAAAGAAACTGAGTGGACACAAAAATGTGGAAAGCTATACCATATTTATGGATTAGAAGACACAATAGTTAAAATGTCTGTACCACCAAAACATGGTTTACATATTCAATGTAATTCCTATCAAAGGACCAATGGCATTTTTCAAAGAATTTGAAAAAATATTTTAAAATTTATACAGACCCACAAAAAGCCCTCACAAATAAACAAAAACCATCCCAATCTAAAACAACAAAGGAGGAAGCATTGCACTACCTAACTTGAATTCATACTGCAAAGCTTAGCAATCAAAAGAGTAATCTATTGGCATAACACTAGAGATAGACTAAACAGAACAGAGAGATGTGGATTTAAAACATTTCACATGTCTACAGCAAACTGACATTCAACAAAAGCACAATGAAAATGTGGTAGAGAATTTTTTCAATAAATAGGAAAGATGAATATCAAAATGCAAAGACATTAGACTCCTATTTCTTTTTTTTTGTTTTTGGTTTTTGTCCAGTACTGGTAACCAAACTCACGACGTTGCGCTTGCCAGGCAGGCGCTGTGCCTCTGAGCTAAACCCCCAGCCCCTAGACTCCTATTAAAAATATTAACTCAAACTGGATTAAAGTCTTACACTGAAGATCTTTATCTAAGAAATTACAAAAGAAAAGTTAGGGGAAACACTTCTGAACATAGAATGGATGAAGATCTTCAAGACAAGATCCCAAAAGCACAGGAAACAAAGCAAAAATAGCGAAGTAAGATCACATCAAACAAAAATAAATAAGTAAAAGCTACTGGAAAGCAAATGTAACTTTAAAAGAATGTGAAGAAAACCTGTGGAATGGGAAAAATACATGCAAATTTATATATGTGGCAAGTGGTTGATAAACATATTATGTCAGGAACTCCACATGCTCAACAGCAAAAAAACACCAAACAACCTGATTAAAGACAGGCAGTAGGTCCAAGTATAAATTTCTCTAAAAAAAAAAAAGCCATACAAATGGCCAACAGTTATGTGAAACATGGTCAGCATCACTAACCATCAGGGAAATGCAAGTCAAAATCACAAGGCGGTACCATGTCCTGCTAAGAAAAATGTTATCAAAGGAAGTGTAAGGATAAAAACTGCTGATGATGTAGAGAAAAAGGGACCCTGCACACTTCAGAGAAACATCAATTAGTACAGCTATTTTGAAAATCAGTATTGAGGCTGCTCAAAGCATTACAACTAGATCTACTGTGTATTTCAGCAAACCCACTCCTGTGTGCACAGCCAAAGGAAGTGGAATCAGTACGTCAAAAAACATCTGCACTCCTGGGATCGTTGAAGAACTATTCATCAGGCCAAGGAATGGAAACAATGTAAGTTTCCATCAACCAATGAACGGGTAAAGAAAATGTAGTACACACACATAATGGAAGATTCTACCATTAAGTAGAAGAATTAAATCCTGCCATCTGCAACAACATTGATGAAATTGGAGATCATTATATTAAATGAAATAAGCCTGGCAAAGAAAGACAAGTACCAAATGACAGCACAAATATGCAGGATCAGAAACAGGTCACCTGGGAGAAGTTGAGAGTAATGTTCACCGGCAGCTGGGGTCTCTCTCCCTCTATCTTCCCCTCTTCTACCCTTCTCCCTTCTCCTCCTGTCCAACTCTCCCCTTCTTTCCCTCCTCTCTCTCTCTCTCTCTCTCTCTCTCTCTCTCTCTCTCTCTCTCTCTCTGTGTGTGTGTGTCTATCTCTCAGAAGTTATGAATGCTATGCTTTTTTCTTCATAGCACAAGAGGGAATGAAGTACATTTACCAAGGAAAAGAGAGACATATGTAATGAAAAGCATAAAATATTTGTTTACAGAAATTAAGAAGAAAATACAGGTGTTGGGTGGCTGAGACAAGAGAATCATAATTTTGGGGCCAGCCAGAAGAATTTACCAATCTCAAAAAAAAAAAAAAAAAAATACACAATAAAAAGGTCTGGAGATGAGGCTTGATGGTAGAGCCCTTGACTACACGCAAGAGTCCCTGGGTTCAAACCCAATTGCTACAAAGGAAGGAAGGGAAGAAGGGACAGAGTGAGGGAAGGAGGGAGTGAGGGGCACAAAGAGGACAGAGGGAAAGGGAGGAAAGCATGAATAATTAAAGAAGACAGAAGTAGGTGGCACAGTGGTACACACCTATAATTCCTGCTATATCAGGAGGATCCTGGGTTCAAGTCCAGCCAGGGCAATTTATGGGGACCTAATGTCAAAATAAAAAAATAAAAGGGCTCGGGACATAGCTTATTGGTACAGCAACAGCAAAAGAAAAAGATATACAGAAACACATGCCATGTCCATATATTCACAAATTGGACGAATCAGTCAGGTAAACATGTAAATACCACTCAAAAGGGAAGTAAAATAAAATAAGATATATAATGTACCAGCTCACCAGGACGAACATAATCATAATATACTATAAACATAAGCTAATAATTTACAAATCCTAAAATTTAAAATTTGGTCATTGGAGTGAAAACAGCCAAAGAAAACAACTCTGGGGGCTCAATTTCCTGACTTCAATACTACAGTAAAACTGGTATTTAAAACTCCAACACTGGCATAAACACATCACGCAGAGAGGATAAGAGAATAGAATGGAAATTATGGAAATAAGCCTTCATACATATGTGTTATGATATTTACAATATTAGGAAGATCACTAAATTGTTTTCAACAAATGGTACAGAAAAACAGAATGTCCTCATACAAAGAAATGAAGTTATTCTCCTAATACCATATAACAATTCATTCACAAGGTATCAAACCTAATCTGAGGGCTAAAACTAAAGAACTCTTGGAAGAAAACACCACAAAACTTTCATGATCTTGTATTTGACAGTAACTTCTTGGATATGACACAAAGGAATTGCAACAAAAAAGGTAAAACTAGATTTTATGAAAAATTTAAAATTTGACGCATCATATATAAGGCATAAGCCAAACCATAAAAATATTTCAAATCATATACCTGATAAGGAATTAAATTCCAGAGTATGTAGCTAACTGCTAAAACACAGTAACAATAAAATCCTAATTTAACCAAATGTGTGGAACTTAAATAGATGTTTCTCTAAAGAGGACTTAAAATCGCCAATATTAATAGAGAAAGATGCTCTATGACACTATTAGGGAAAAAAATGAAAAAGAGATAGTACAGTGGTGCCTTAGTTCATGAACTTAATTTCTTTTGTGATATTGGAAAAGATAACCACATCTGTGTTTGTGTGCAAAAGATAGCTGCGCTTGTGTTTGTCACCTGATGCAGGGCTTCCAAATGAATACAAAATTTTGCAAACACTTCTGTTCATGAACAGAGGAGCATTAATGAAGAGTCCCCATGGGACCTCACATTCACTAAGATTCTACTGTAAAAAACAAACAGAAAATAACAAGTGCTATGGAGTATTATAAAAATAAGACCCTTTGTTTTCTGTTGGATGGAATATAAAATGCTACCACCATTATGGTAAGACTATGGAATTCCTCAAAGGATTAACATGAGACTCTCAATTTCACCCCGATTATACACTAAGGATTAAAGAGCAGGTCCTGAAAGAGACACTTGGAAGGCCATATTTCTAGTAGCATTATTCACAATAGCTGAAACTTGAAAGAAATCCAGTGTCCAGCCATGAATGAACAGAATTGAAAAACGGTATAGCCACACAATGCAAGGTTATTTAGTCTTAAAAAGGTGATTTCAGAATATGGTGCACCATTAACAAATCTCAAAGTCATTATGCTATGTGAAGTAAGCTGTCACAAAAAGATATATTCTAAACATATATATGATGAACTCAGAATAGTCAAAATTGCATGGAGAAAATAGGATGATGGATTTGGAGAGCTTAAAAAAAAGTGAAGAGGAAAGGTACCATTTAATGTGCATAAAGTTTTGGTTTCACAAAATGAAAACAGTGATAAAATGGATGGTCAAAAGGTTTACGACATTCTGCATGTATTTAATACCACCGAACTGTACATTGAAGTATGTATCTGATAGTAATCTCTATGTTATGTGCATTTTACCACCATAAAAAGTAAACAAAACACATATATGATATGAACCATTTTATTGTTAAGCATATTACTTAAAATATGTATTAATTTAAATAAGCCTCTGTTTAAAGATGCCACTATGACTTTTATTTAATGGATGTATAGTTGCTTAAAGGTAAAAAAGTAATTAAAACTTTAAAACAAGAATGAGGAATCAATTACCCTTCACCAAATCAAAGGGCAAAAAGGTCCAAAGTTTCTCTTATCACATAAAAAAGTGCAAACATTAAATTTTACTGTTACTGCTTTGCACGATTCTTTTCTTTATGCAGCTTTCTACAAAGAAATGTCCTTTTAGTATTTCCAGACTAGGAGCGGAAATCACACAATTACTGGAGGCACAAGCATGTAAACTGTATTAGAACCACAGGGACTTTTAAGAAAGGTAGACATATAGTTGCCTAAAGGGGAAGGAACAGCAGTTTGCTGTGACATACAGATTGTTGTTACACAAACAGCTGTAAACAGCACCGTTTCCCGTGCTGGGCACCTGAGCAGATGCAGCTCCTGGTGTGGTCCTGTCTCCTCTGTCAGAACCCGTAGTTCAGGAGGTGTGCATGCCAACACGACAGCCAGAGGAGCCAGGGCAGGTGAGGTTTTGCTCCTAGAATGATGGGACTTACTCCAGGGCAATTAGCAGATCAAAAGGTTTCGTGCAGCTCCTGCCCCAACAGGAGAATTAAAACCACCAAAGGAGTTCTGATTTTATACATATTTTTGTCAATCCCCTGTAAAAAAATGACATTCTTAAGCCTAACGTTGATCTTCCATGTACAACTACAACTATTTTACTGCAATTTGATCATTTAAAATAAAACCCAAATCTTCATTTATAATTATGTTATTGCAATTTGGTAACATGATAATACTGAAATCCCCCTTTTACAGTGTTCATAAATTAAGACAGCTATGGAAATATTGAGTCTTTTATTTACTCACCTTTTAAAGTTTTCCTCTACTGAAGTCCTATTGCTTTTTAAAAATGTATTATTGAAAACATGATCTACAAGTTAATACATCAGATCAAGTATATAAGAATTTATTAAATAAGTTAATGAGGCTATTAAAGGAACATAATTTTTAACTAGAAAATTCTTTATATTCCTTAATGGCTATGCAACTCCAATCACTGACTGCAGCTGTAATGATCAGAGCTGGACAATCATTAAGCAGATAATTTCTTCTTGGCCTTATCAAGCTTACAGTTCAGGGTACACAACATTAAAAAGAAATAAGCAAATAAAAGGTGATTGTAAGAGTATAGTTTTAGAAAATATGAGTTGACAGAGAAAAGGTAGTGGGTATATGAAGTGTGTGTGTGTGTATGTGTGTGTGTGTGTGTGTGTGTGTGTATACACGGGTGTTTTAGGGTCTGGATGACTTGGAAAAGATGATCAGAGAAAGCTTCGCTGAGGTTGCATAGCTTAAGGAATCAGTTGGGTGCAAAAGCGTGCAACTCATAGAAAGAGACAGTGACAAACAGAAATAGAAAAATGCTTATAGAAATAACAGATGGATGAAGGTTTCAAGAAAATGATGAATACTTGCAAGATCTCAAGAAAATGTGAAATAAAAAGCTAAGGATGGGAATCTGTGTATTGCATTACTGTGTAGCTGGTAGGTTAGATGATATTATACAGCAATAAAGAGTGTAATATCATTTAAGTAAATGAAGTTAATTCTTTTGAGTTACATGGGGGGAGAGAATACATCATATAGTAGCAACAACTACACTCAATGCAAATAAGAAACCATTGAATAAAATTCCAGTAAGGAAAAATGCAAAATAAAATTATGAAAATAAAAACATGACAGCTATGAATTATGAGGAAAAGTGATGTGACAGAAAATGTACTATAGCTACTGAAGAACAGATTAAAAATTAGGAATGTAGTTTCAAAATTTAAACAATGCAGACTTTTATATGCGGCACTGTTTTAGAGAAGCACATCCCTGGAATTCTCTTGAATTTCTGGCAAGCCTGTGGTATAAATATGCAGGCTACTTGGACGGATTCCAAATGAAACAACTAAAATGATGAAAGGAATGGCTTACAAGGGCAGCTTAAAAGAAAACAAAAATGTGTACAACTTCAGAATGTCAGAAACTAAAGAAAAAACATTACAGTTTGCAAATATTGGAAACATGTAAATTTGAGGGAAAGAATCTTCGTTATGAGGTTGCAGTTATTGAGTATATTAAAAAGGAGAAATCTCTCTAGCAAACATGAATTATTTTAGGAAGAATTATTTAGATAAATGATCCAAAAATGGATAAGAATTAAGGCCACCAGTCAGACATATTAAACATGTCAGTAGTAATAACCATGCCAACTTTAAAACTCAGAGTCCTATCTAAACATCTAAAATAGGTTAAGGGACAACTGAAGAACTCTTCCCACCCCCCGCTGTACTTTAAATTTAGAAGAGATTCTTCATAAATGTGGAGCGTTTTTCTGTAACTGTGCCACAGTGCAAATGCTTGGATTTGGATCTGTAAGACCTAGTTTAGGGTGCTGGTAACTTCTGTTCTCAGTCCAGATGTTCATCTGTCAGTAAAGATAATAAGCACTCACTGTGAGCCTATAAAGAGCTGGTGTATATGCACATATAAGGCTTGGCCTTAGTGAGAGATCATCAATTATGAACACGAGTTTTATGTGTGAAAAGGGATGGGATGAGGGCAGAGAAAGAGAAAAATCTCCAGGACGAGGCTCTTTTATCTGTCACCTGGTTGTGAGAGAAACCAGCTCCCTTTGACCCTTCAGCCTCCCAAACTGGATACTGTGTTCTCTCAGCTAAGTTCTTCATTTGAAGGTGTGGTCCTATTTATTCCTTGCTCTTCCTAAATGCCACTTCCAGAATGCTCTTCCTGTGCGGGGGTATAGCTCAGTGGTAGTGCATTTGACTGCAGAATACTCTTTCCCCGGAAAAACACTTGGTTTTCATCTATGTCATATATCACCACTCCATATTACTGCTGTTAACTGTTATTACTCCTAAGGTTTTAGTATACCCCATCATTCCTTAAAGATTTCTGCTCTTGATTTGCAATCACCATCTCCAAACTGTCCTGTGGCATAATTTTGTGTGTGTTTGATTTTAACATCCATATAGATGATTTTCTCCAATGCCTGATTATTCTAATCCATACATTTGTCTTCTACACTCCCTTAACCATCATTCCCATGGTCAGTGTGTTCAATTTATCACTGATGAAATTACAATTACAATGCAATTACTGCCATATCTCCATAACCTCAAACTATTATTTCATATGTTTATTTCTATTCATTCCTCAGGTTAGCATTTCAGGACCATCACGATTTCCTGCCTATGGATTCTACCAAATCTTGACAGTATTCTGCTTACCTCACTGTCAGAGATGGGCAACAGAACTTTGGAAACCACCCTAGTGTGGAATTTAATGAAACAAAATAGTGAAATCATCCAGATGAAGGAATAAAAAATGGGTCAAATCAGTGAGAAAATTCATGAATGGCTGATTACCTCTTGAGATAGAGAACCACAGAAACCAGGTTGTGGAAAAAGAGAAACAAGGATTAGAAATTCAAATCGCAACTGTGACTAGGTTCAGCGTCAATAAAGAGTGAGGAAAAATAGAGAAAATTTTAATAAGTGATAGAAAGCCTGAGAAAGTGCAGATAGTTGAATAATTCCAACTGATCAAGACATTCTAAAGACCACCACTGCCCAAATTTACCAAAAAAATAAAGATGGGATTCACTAGCATTTGTAATTTCTGTAAAGTTTAATAGAAGAATGCTAAACAGACCACAAGCTTGTATGTTCAAGCTTTGAATGGGACAAATTATAAAGATTAAACAAGGTTGCGATAATCACTAAGGAAGTAAAGGGTGCTTAGAAGGTTAGTCACGGTCTCCAGAAAGGAAAGGAGGGGTTGTACACTTGCAGGGACAGGAGTCTATGGACGAGAAAGTAAAATTGGGGCCTCCTTAGGTCTTCCAACCAACCCTAAATAAAGGAGTTAAAAACAAACTTTACTAGAGAGATCTCCCTGGAAACAAGTCAAAGAAAGGGGTTAAAAAAAGAAAAAGTAAATAAAGAAAGGCACCAAATGGCCTTAGGACTTGCACCAAGAGACCAGAAGAAGAGCTGACAGGCAGGACACAGAGGGAAAGCCAAATGCACAAATTGCACAAATGATAGGCCACCTCCACCTCCAACAAGATATAAAGGGAGCGGGGGGGGGGGGCTGATTAACTTTAAGACAGTATATACTCACACCTATGCACTAACATATACACATATATGAGGATATTCACTCTAGGGTCAATATATTATTCACTCTAGGGTCATTATAGAGTATAGTAGGTTCCCTCATGCCTCCTCACTAACTCTAAGCTTACCAAGAATAAGGCACCACCTTGCCAACTGCCCATCCCAAAGATAAGGTTTTAAACAGTATGTCAAGAACAAGTAAGCAGGGGCTGGGGATTTAGCTCAGCGGCAAAGCGCCTGTCTGGCAAGCGCAAGGTCGTGAGTTCGGTTCCCGGTACCGGAGAAAAAC
>NW_004955418.1:26269926-26279266 GCF_000276665.1 Chinchilla lanigera | reverse complement strand
AAGCAAACAGATTTTTTTTTTCAAAAAAGTTGCACATGGACCACCAGAAGAAATGACATTAGGTAGAGGTGCCTGAGAGCCAATCTAGTTATGGAAATTTCCAAGTGGAAGGGAATCATTCACACCCCTCTGAAAACAGCTGAGAACAAAGGGTCCAGGGGTCCTCCACCTTTCTGAAAACCCCCTAGCCTTACTCGTTTTTATCAGGGTCCCTATCTGTCTTCTCCTTTCTCCCTCCTTTTCCTCTTTACATGAAGTATTTTCCTTTCCTTAAACTTTGCCCCTCTAATTTTTTACTGGGTCTGAGTTAGGATTCGGGTGGGTTTCCCAGACAACAGAGCAATGGTGCTACTTCCCCAGATGCAACTGGTAGCAGACAATAAAGTGATAATGCTGGATTGAGAAGTAGGTTTAAACAGTGAAAATCAACTAGTACACCCGCCCATCTTCCTCATCTCAGCACTTCAAAAACTGCTTCTAAAAAGACAAAACTTATAAATAACAACATGCAACACAGCACAACAGAATACAATAAAAAATAAATTACAAGTAGAAGATGCAGACTGAAGTTCAAACTTAATTTGCCCTTTGAATTCTGGGTCAGGCGCAGTTTTTTGACTCTCAGGATCTTTACTGTCAAATTGGATGAAGAGTACCTCCTTTGCTCACATCCCTTAAAGCTAGGGTGGGAGATGCTTATGAAATTTCAACACCATTTTATTATTCTGGGGAAATAAATACAATAAGGACTGCAACCTTAATTACTGTACAGAAGTTGTCATGGTGTGAGTCTGAAACATGCATGAAATCCATGGGCTAAAGACTTGCCAGCCTGTGTCACCATTCAGACAGTGTAGCCATTAGGAGGCGGAGCTTACTTGGTGGAAGTACCTTATTTGGAGGAAGTACATCATTGGAGGTGTGCCCTTTAGAGTACAGAGAGACCTATGTTTCTTCCTGTCCGGTTCTTTTCCCGTTGGGCTTTGTGAGGTAACATCTTTCCCCCACCACACTCTCCCACAGTGCAGGGCTGTCCTAACACAGGCCTAGAAGCTGTGGAGACAGCCAACCCTGGATTGAAACAACAACAGAATAACCCTTGTCTCCTTTACATTGATTTTCTACAGCATTTAGTGAAAATTTTAGAAAGCCAACTCACAGAGGCACGGAGAAAGAGATTAATGAAGATGATCTCACATTCTACGCCACCATTCCCATTAATTTGTAAAATATGTAACGTTAATCCCATTTAATTTTGTAAATGGTCTAGACCATATTTTGATTAAATAATAGTTTAAATAGAGCAGCAAACAATATTCTCCTTGATGTGGTTTGAGACTATGTGGTGCCTTTGGTTCACTAATATTTCTTAATAAGGTTACATAGAAATAAAATGGGATATAAGACAAATTAAATACTTTCATTTAACTAACTGAAATAAAAACGTTGCTAACCTCTAAAATCACTTTGTACTACATTATGTAACTGAAAATTACTGAGAAGGCATATTCCTACACATCATATTGAAGAGCAACAGAAAAGTGTAGAGGAGTTGTGAAATGCCAGAAAACCAAAATAAATCATAAAAATCATGTTAAAATTAAGCGGAATGACAAGATTTTAAAGAGAGAATCTTTCAGATCCCTTCTCTAATGCTTTTCTCCCATCATTTGTATTCTGACTTGCATTGCATTCTGAAATGCACATTAACTCTTTCTGACCAAAAGACCATATTCCTTTATTTCTAATGTGAAAAGAACCATGAGACTTTACCAACTGAAATCCAGAATACAGTAATTACTAGATAAAAGTGGCTGGACAGGATGCATACATTTTATAAATAATCAAGTCATTCAACAAAGTATCTCCATGATTTACAGAATGTCTCCCTGGTTAAGACACAACATCATCGGCCAGTGAAGATGGTGGACTCCAGACTGGGACTGGATTTTAACCTACAACCTACTTAGTAGCTGTGCAATCTTGGGAAGTTAGGTAACATCTCTGTATCTCCATTTTCTCTTTCACTTGTTGATAATAATTGTACCTGCCCCATTCAGTAATGAAAAATGGAATATAACAACCACTGTTGAATTCCTACCATCTTGTCTAGTGAAACTCTCTGTATCATCTCTAAACTTTTTTAATTATTATTTTTTTCTTCTTTTTAATGGTTTGATCAATCTTGCCTTCTTACAGTTGGTAACCTGAGCAACTTCATTGAAGATAACAATATGTAATATAAGAACCATTGTTAATTCCTATCATTTTGGTTTTAAAACTGTGTGTCATTTTTAATGTTTTTGCTTGGTTTTGTTTTTGTCTGTGATGTGGGTATTTTTCCATGTTTTTCTTTTTTTTTTTTTTTTACTATTCTCTTTAAAACAAAAAAAGAAACAAATGGAGGTGGTAGTTGGAACACTGAGACACACACCATGCACAAAATCCAAGCTAGTCTTATTCAGCATCCATAAAAAAGCTATCAAAATGATTCTTGTAATGTAATTGTACTGACATGATGCCAGGCCTCAAGTAAAAAGAAGAAATCAAAGCAAATGAACAAGTATATAAACAGGATGATACCTAATCTTTGTGAAGTCAAAATAAAAATTAGGTAAGCTGTGTGTGATGGTGCACACTTGAATCCTAGGATTCGGAAACAGTGAGTCAGGAGAATCCCAAGTTCAAGACCAACTGGGCAACTTAGTAATTAAGTGAGACCCTGATTCAAAATTAAAAAACAATCATGGATATAGCTAACTGTGAAGCCACTTAGTCTGAAGTACTGCATAACAACAACAATAATAATAATAATAATAATAATAAAACATCAATAATAATAATTGGCAGAAGTGTCAGAAATTAGTGTCTATCTAACAAAGAAAATCTATCAACCAGAAATAGCTTCTTTTTTAACTGAAGATTCCTGATAGCTTAGAAAACTATATCCTGCCCGTACATTAATATTATATTATTATCAATGTCTTGCGGAGGTGTTGACAAATACTTTCAAGTAGTCTCACTCTATAATAAAGATGGTAAGAAATGGTTATGTAACTGAGAAAGAAAGCTTCTAAAGTTACTGTATTTTGACCTATTTTTAAAATATAAAACATACTGCTGCTGTAAATGTGCAAGTCATTCCTGAGAAATACTCTTGAGGCAGATAATAAGTTCTACTCAATTCAATAAATATTGAGCATGTGTTTTGGGTTTTTTGCTATTGTTTTTCGATTTCATTTTGTCTCACAGGATGACAAAACCTAGTTCCATGGACAGCAGAAAACATGAAACAAGAACTTCGAAGTATAACATAAATAATATTCAAGCATTGCAAACAATGGTTTAGATTTTGTTTGTCTGTACACCGCGTCACTAAAAAGTTAAAGTTTATAATATGTAAGTTCAACCGCAGGAAGAAAAGGAAAAAATAATGCAGAAAACATTGTATCTCAAATGGCACCTGGAGAGATGAGCATGGTAGGAGGGTATTGTGGACCCTAGGACCGCAGAAAACTGCTGCCTCTGGAAAGGGCCTTCTGCCACATGATAGGGAAGGATTTGTCCATTTATTGCAAATAAAATATTCTGCAGTCATCTCCCTTGACTGTTCTGGACCATTCTGCGCAAGTGTCAAGAGCTCATTTTTCCAAACCTGACCTGATAATCTCTAGTGTCAGTAAAACCTAAATGGTCATCCTGACCTAAGTCCAGGAAGAGATTTAAAGGATTATTTTGCATTCAGAAAAGAAATCACTTTGTCCAATATCATGCCTAAATCTCAAGGAATGCTCAGTAGCCTAAACCTATTTAAAGATTACCGTCAAATCAAGTGCATTATTATCTAACAAGAGATTAAAATGTTCCCCTTTCCATTTATGAAATATTATGTCCTATTAAATTATTTTAAAAGAGATCAATCAGTTTGATACAGATCTTTTTAAAAAGAGAAAAAGCGAAGTTAAGCCAGTCTTCTTTCTCCATAGTAACGATCACATTCTAAAGTGCTTTAGTGCTTAAAAAGCTTTCACCGAAATTCTCATACTTAAATCCTGCAGGCTACCTCCACACAACATTAGATCTTCTGTGGAACAAATCCTACTCGGCTGCTATCACCATGATAATGCGTGTTTTAAAAATCAAATACCAGTATATTTTCTTCCAAAATAGAACCAAATAATTATGGGGTATCTTATCTAAAGTCTGTGTTTTATAACACTTTTATTTCATTACTTTAGAAAATATTTTTTTTCAGGCATTATGGGGAAATAAAATTGATCAATAAGTAAATTTCTCCACTTTCAAACTCCTTATTCATAAGCAAGTTTTTAAGTTAACTCTGTTTGACAAAATCTTGCTTTCAATAATGTGTGCATTTCACTGCCATTATACCACCAAAAGACGAACATTTTGCAGGAAGCCTTTCTAAGAATGCAAGACCAGTAATGGCATTATTCTAATAATCTTTCATGTAGTACTGCCTGAGCCTCTACCCCTGCCAGTACCCCCACACACACCAAATGTCCCCAGTTGCTGGCACTGTCAGCTATCACTACCTTGACACATACTTCCCTAGCTACATCTGTCTAACAACTAGGACATTTTATTGTTCTGATTAGGGCTCCTACCCCAGACACCTACCATTTTCTACAGAGAGTGTATAGACAGCCCAGGAATTTCAACTGTAAATAATTTTACAATTCATAATTGAAGGCCTACATGGGACATGTATGTGAGGTGGTCAGGACTTTCTGATTCTTTCTTTAGACGCTAAGTTATATGCTATGAAGTTGAAGCTGGAGGTGAGTATCTTCTTCACCATGGAGTGGAGGCAAGGCCTTGTGGGTAGTATTAGGCAGCATACTGTGATCCAACTGAAGTATAAATCCCTCAGTTGCTCCTTAATTCAGATATCAGTTTACTTTCACCTATGTTTTAAGCCTCAGAACTTGGCAAAGACTTTGCAATGTTTTCATGGTTTTTGCCTCTCAAGAATACATGCACGTTTCAAGATGTTTTGTATATTTTCAAACTCTGCATACTGGCATCAGTTTCACAGTCGATGTTATGAACTAGTTGCTCTCCAACAAGGAAAAGGGGGGATGAGAAAGAGATGGAGGGAGACAGGGAGAGAGAGGGTCTTTGATTTTTTAGGAGGAGTTTAATACAGAAAGTGTGTGTTTAACATGTCAGTGACCTTATAAAGATCTCAAAGAATGCATAATAGTAAGGATATAATAGGAACTTTGTAACACAGCTTTAAGGGCTATATCAGCAGATGCTAGAGAGAATTTTCAATAATATTCAGTTAAATGATTTCATGCTATGGATATATATTGACACCACCACCAAAATCATACATATAAATGGATAATGGCAAAGCTTTATCATGTCACTGAATATCTTTTGCTGACAGAACTTCCAATATTTAGAATCTTGCATGCTCCAGGAAACACACACTTTACTAGGACAATAGAAAAAGGGGGTAGAAGCACTCATCTCTTTCCATTACTACAGATGTGTGCAAACGTATACTTGAATGTATTTACCCATGTAAATCAGTAGAACAGAATTCACAGTAATGAAACGCAGAGACCATACACAGCTCAGATGTACGTTAGAAGTTTCAGTGAGCATTGCTTTACCCAGAACACCTCATAGCTCTATGTGTACCTCCTTGGAAAGCCCCCAAGCGACTCCTGAAAGGTAATGATCCAACCCCAGTATGCACTTGTTTGTGTGAGACAGAGCAGTTTTATCTCTAAGTTAAAGATCTATGGCGCAAGTAGTTGGACCTTACAGTTTGTTCATCCTCCCTTTCTATGGGACGTACTGGGAACTAACATCAGTTTCACAGAACAATGAAAGTCACTTTATGCGGACTCACACATTAGCATTTACTGTTTATTTTCTTTTTCTTTTTTCCATCTTTCCTTTAAAAAGTTCTCCATTGATTATCCTGACACCTGCTGGCCAGGGCACAGTGTATTCTCTTTTCCTTTCAATAAATCTCTCCAATCAAAGACTTTTAGAGGTATTTTCTGTGACAATTTAGTCATTCATTCGGTTTCAGTGTCTGTAGTCCTTAACTGCTAGCATTCTTTCCTAGGAGAGCATGCAAAACTTCTAAAGTAATTCCTCCATTTCACATGGGCAGGATTTAACTCTGAGCATAAATTCATGTCTGCTATGATGAACTAAAAAAAAGAAATTATAAACATGATATGGGCTAGCACAAAAGCATAAACAAATTTCCATGGCATCTTCCTTGAATGACAGACAAGAATTGAATAAGAATGACCCGACTTTTTGTTTTCTTTTTTCCAGAATAAGATCAGTTTTCAAACTACTTAGCCAACAGAAAGAGTAAAATAATTAGCTATCATACAAGCATTACTACTAGTTAAGTATTTCTAAAGTTTGCTATTTTTTCCAGTACCAACTTGTTAGGGCTTTACTTCTAGCTTGAATTGAGTTCTGCAGCCTGCCCTAGTTTTTGGCAAAGATATAATAAAACTACTACTACATCATCAATCACAGGCAAAGCTATTGCACTTGCAAGTGTCTGCAATAAACAAGAGATATCAGAGCTACTTCCTCTGGCTTTAGGATACTCTCAAATGAGGAAGATTTAAAAAAATTTGTACACAAATGATAACATACATAGTTTCTTCCATTCACAACTCTTCAAAAGATGAAAACATCTTCAGAATAAACTGCCCAATTAAAAACTGCATCTTAGTTAACATAAAGAAAATTAAGAGTTTGGAATTCTAATTTAGGCATTTAAAACTGTCAAACAAATTTTGTAATAGTGTTGAGTAATTAAGTTTTTTATATGGAGCGTGTGTGATTACTCTTTTATATTCCCATAATTTTGTGAGAAGAAAAACTCTTAGACATCTAGAAAAAAGAGTAAACTGTATTAAGTATTCTATTAAAATATGCTAGACCCTGCAGGCATGTTTTACGTGAACATAAATCTTAAGATATTTGGTAAAAATATCAGAAATTCAATTTAAGGAACCTTTCAGAGGAGCAATACATTATCTTCCTTTGAAGACCTTTGCAACTTAAACTCCACAGTTCAGAAGAATAGACCACTGCAGTTTTTCTTCGTTAGTTTTTTATTATAATTGTTTTCCCAGGCCATATAAATGTAAAACAAAATACACTTTAATTCTAAGGAAACATTTTACGTTTCAGAAATAATCAGAAAAACTTTTTCAGGTCCAGAGGAAAACCTGCGTTGCATTATGGCAGTTTATGACATAGCCCAGATTTTACATCAGTGTCAAACTGTCCCAGCTGAACACTGTATTTTTCACTTAGTTATTACATTCTATTTCATCTTTCAAAATTACTTTCAATGTTTTACCTTGAATGTAAAGGTAGCATGCATTTCCAAAGTAAAAGTTAATGGTCATATAAATTAGGCAATGAAGACAAGAATATATAATAACAGCAAGCAACACAGAAACCTGCAAATGGAGCATACATACTGCGATACTAATCACAGACCTAGTGCATGCAGAGTGACATTGTTCAGGTATTACTTTATTCCCACGTAGAACTAAAAATCGCCATTGATTAAAAACTGAAAATGCAAATGCCAAATCCAGAGCATTTGGGCCAGTCTAGACATTTTTAGACAGTGCCATTTCCTTAAAGACTTCAGGCTCAAACTGCAGGCGAAGGGACATATTGCATAAGATGTCACGTGCTTGCTGCAACTGTATGCACGTTATTGAATTTTTTAGAGCAACCCATAATGATGAATAATTTAAGAGTTAATAAAATATTCAATCTGACTGATCCATTGGCTTAATTTTAAAATAAAGATGACTAATAAAAGGAGTTACACATTCTTATCAAATTCCAGGCACGATTGCATGTAAATTGCAACCCACGCAGAGGGAAAACACCAATTCCTATAAGAGAGCAGATACACTGGAGGCGGCGGGTGGGCGGCGGGGGTTTCCTCTGTTTTAGCACTGGCTCCAGTAAGTTTGCACTGAGTTTAATTGTTCGGAGGTGTCGGCCAGGCTGTACTCAGCCTCTGCAGAGCTGATAGAAAAACAATTAGGGAGGTGCAAGTTTGACCCAAACAGCTCCTGCGGAAAGGTCCGTTCCTTTCCGTCCCTCTGCCCCCACGCGGGCCTGGCGAGAGCGAACCCTGAGGAAGCACCTGCAGCTGGGGCTTCGACCGTCCGGGGGACCAGAATGGGAAGCGGGCGGCCCCTCCCGGGAGGGCGCGACTGGAGACTCCGCGGTGCCCAGGCCTGGAATTTTCGCAGACAGAGCTCGCTCGGGCAGCCGCCGCGCCCAGGGTTCCCGCAGCCAGAACCGGGACCAGCGCAGGCGCCGCCCGCTCCTCCCGCATCCGCGCCGCGGCTAGGGGCAGGGCCGGACGGTGCGGGCGCGAAAGGCGCGCGTGCCCCCGTAGGGGTGGGCGCAGGGGTGGGCACGGGGGCGGGCAGAAGGGCGGGGAGGGGAGTGACTGCGGTTCTTCCCCATCCCTTCCTGTAAGGCAGCGAAGTGCAGAGGGAATCCAGACGGGAGATACAGAAAGGAATAACAGGGGCGAAATATCTTTTCCCCGTCGCTAGGGACTCGGCCACCACGCGACACAGAATCGCTGCCGAGCCGTAACCTCGGCGGAAGGGCTGCCTGCCTGCTCTCCCAAAGGGCCCTCGGATAAACACCGGCGGGGCGAGCACCTCCTCGCACGCCTCCGAGCCGCTAACCGAGCCCCAGTCTGCGCAGGGCAGGAGGCCGAGGCAGGGCGCGGCCAGGGCGGGGGCGCATCCGGGCGGCAGCCCCGCGTGCTGGCCTCACAGTGGCCTGAGAGCCGCCTCTGAGCGCTGGAGGGACAGGTGCACGGAGGCAGGCAGAGCAGCCGCGCACTGCCTGGAACCAAAAGCGGTCCAGTCCGCGGCTGTTCGCTCCCCGGCTCCAGGCCGCGGGTTCCCAGCCCGTACGCGCCCGGCTGCACCCCCGCCGCCGCCTGCGGAGCCTCGGGTCCCCGCGTCCCTCTGGGGCGCAGCGCCCCAAGCTTCCGCAGAACTCGGGGTGGCCCCTCCGGCCGCAGTCTATGGGAAGCCCGGGGGCAGGGGCTGGGTCCACAAAGCGGAGGCGCAGACGACTGGAAGTCCCCCAGAACAACTCGGCAGGACGCACACTGAGTCCGCATTTTTTTAAAGCCCGTGTTGCCGGTGGTTTCCCCGCTGTCACGCAAGTTCGAAAGAGCTAGGGGCAGCCCGCTCCCGTAACTTTTCCGCTGCGGGCCGGGCGCAAGGACCGGGTGGCGCGGCGCGGCTCCGCGGGCCGGACTCGGCGG
>NW_004955418.1:26224616-26269311 GCF_000276665.1 Chinchilla lanigera | reverse complement strand
CGGGCAGAGGCGGCCGAGCCGGGACCCGCCGGGCGCGCTGTGTACAAACAGAGCGGCGTGCGCCCCGCGCCGGCTCTTATCCGCCCGCCGCGCCTCCTCCCCGCCCCCTCCCGCGCTCCCCGCGCTCCCTCCCTCCGCTTCCCGGCTCCGACTCGCTCCTCTCCTCCCCTCGCTCCTCCGTCTGATTCCCTCCCCTGCTCTCCGCCTCCCCTCCTCTCCCCCCGCACGCCTGTCTCTTTCCTTTCCTCCCCCTCCCTCGTTCCCCACCAGGTGCTGGAGCCGCGGGCCGGGCGCGGGGAGGCGCCCCAGCCGCGCCCTGGCACCTGCCGCCCACCCCCCAAGTCGCCCGGGGCGCGCATCCGGGGTCCAGCGAGGGGAGCCCTGCAGTGAGTCGGACTCTGGGGGTTCCCATTAGCCACACACTGGGGCCCCCTCAACTTCTTCCTTCAGTAGAGCCCGCAAAAGAAGTTGGGGATTCGTGAAAAGTGGCTCTCGGTCCGCGGAGCTGCGGGAGAGGTTGAAGCTGAGAAGCGAATTTTCCCGATTTCCCGGGAGAGAGGGCTCGGGCGCGGTGCCCTCGTCCTGCGGGCGGAGGCGAGGGCTGGGGGCTCCGAGGTGCCCGGGCCTAAAGGGTGGAACCGCGAGGAGAGGACGTGCCTCTGGTTAAGCCAGCAGGACATCTGTTTCAGATGAGAAATCAGGGGGCGAGCTTGTAGGGAAAAAAATTAAAAACCAAGGACAAATTCTCAAAGCATCAGTCAGACAGATCAAATTTCGCCGCTACCCCAAAACTAAAGTAAACGCACTGGTTTTTGCAGTGAAAGTGATTGAACCAAAAATATAGTCCCTGGCTTACAATTGTGCTTTCGCCTCTGTTTTCCGTTAGAAGGATTGCTTACTGTACGTGGATCCCATTCCGGTCCTGCAGGTTCCAAATGAAATCTCTCTTTCTCTCTCTGTCTGTAGAGAGAAACGCGGCACAGAAAGACTGAAACAGTCTCTAGAACAAGAAGTACGAAGAAGATGTACTGACGGAGGACAATTAGCCCTCTGACTCTTTGAAGACAACTTCATTTTCCTCCGAGTCCCCTCAACTCCCACCTTTATTGTGGGATGTAAGGAAGGCGAGGATGCCCGGGCGGACGCAGAAAGGATGCTGAACGCAGCTAGGGAGCAGCTAAGGTATTGCATCACAGGCAACAACAGGAAAAATCAAAACACCCTCTCCCAGCAAGGGCTGTTCAAGGCTTTTCATGTCTGGGAAGGTGAAAGCACATTTTTAAAGATTCATTTTGCAAAGGAATTGCCGGAAGTTCATTTATTTCCTGTCCGCTTTTATGCTCGCAGCCACAGATACTAGAATAAGACTGCATTACCCAGAGCTGCAGCAGAATGGTTTCAGACCGATCCAACTTTCTGGCCCAGTATTGGTACTTAATTCTGAAAGTATAGTTGCCACCAAGCTGTTGCGGATTTCGCATAAGGGACTTCTTTATCTTTTTAGAGGAGATGCCTTATACTAGTCTAAGGTATTGTTCCCAAAGGATCATCCTTATTCTTGAATATTCAAAATCAGTGTCTATGGGGAGACCCTGAAGTAAAAAGAGTGCTTTAAATGTATTGAGTTGTTTCCTATTTTATTCTTTATTTCCACTGTTTTTGTAATATATAATATTAATAAACGTGGCATTAAGTTAAATGATTTTTGACGACGTTTCTACTGCTAAACATCTATCTTTCTTAGAGGCTTTTAAAACTCCAGTGGGCAAAACTAAACTTTTAAATGGTTATATTACACCCATATAGTAGGCCATCTGTAAAAGACCGTTCTTTACTACCTGGTACAACTTGTTGAAGATGTTGGCAGCTTGATATCTTTAAATAAGGAAGGCTTATCTTTATCCTTAAATAAGGAAGAATTCCTCATTTTTTAATCAAAAATTTGATATATACTGGTTAAACACATAGCTGCACATGCGTACTGATTCCTGCTTTAAAAATACTTATTGATAGTTTCCATCTACCAGTAACTTCTCATTGTGAAGATTCGAGGCAGTTTACTTAATTTACATTTATAGAACTCATTTAACTCTTACTGAATTCATATATAGCCCTTTCGTAAGTGGAACATAAGCCATGCTAAGAGACCGCACAGATTGAATTATAAAAGAAAGAGAAGGGAAAGAGTTCAACTCCGTTATGAATCTTCTACCTCACCTAAAGTACTAAGGGACCTTTGCTAATCTCCTGTCACCCAATTTACAGTTTTATAGTTTCTCCAAATATGTGTTTAAAGTGCTGAAAATGAATCTATACATCACTGGAGAGCAGCACTTCCCAAATTGCTTTGTGCAGGCCTCCTTTTTCCCAAGATGTTAATATGTTTCTGGAAAAAAACAATGTTTCATGGCCAAATAAGCAGGGGAAAGCATCTCATATTAAAGCTGCTTCTAGGAGAGTCTTGATAAATGTCAGCACGTGAAACACTTGAAGTGGTCTGAGATTAAAAAACTTTTCCAGAAGTATGTAATCCAGGATTTTGCCAACTTTTCTTCTTTTCTCCCCCACCCCTCCTCCGCTTCTTTGGTTGTGGCAAGCCTTTTGTAAGAACACCTTTTAACATCTTGCAGACTATGTGCTTCGAAGAAAATCACGTGGAAACATTGCCTTAAAGTAGCAGAAAAGCAAAAAAGGAAACCATTGAAATTTTCCTGCAGCCAGGTACATACTGAATATTTCTCTTCTCCCACAATTCATATACTGAAGCCTCCAACCCCAATATGATGCTTTCTGGAGGTGGAGTTTAGAAAGGTAGTAAGTCCAGGAGGGTGGGGCCCTTGGAAATGAGATTAGTGCCCTAAGAAGAAAAGACACCAGAGAGATGATCACTTTCTTCTCCAGGCCATGTGAGGGCACAGTAAGGAGACAGCATCTATGAACCAGGAAACTTCACCAGACACTGAATCTGCCTGGGCAATGATTATAGCATTCCCACATTCTAGAACTATGAAAAGTAAATGTTGTTTAAACAACTCATTCCATGGTAAGTAGTGATAGCAACCCACACTATGATAACTTTGTTTTATTTTGATATTTTTTAATTACTTCATTAGTTAGGAGTTTGGTTGCTAGAGCACTCAGGTCCTACCTAAAGTGAATGCCTGTTCCTGCTTCTGAAACACCTTTCATCCAGAGTCAGCTAACTGCCAAGACTTGGAGTTCTGCTCTGTGAAGTGGCCTAGGGAGTGGCGCGGTGTTCCTAGCTGAGAGTCCTGGCACACAAAGGGGTGGAGTGCAGTAGTGTACAGTGATGATGCCAGTAAAAAGACCAGAATCATGTACAGAATAGTCCTCCATATCCAATTGTCCCCATTCCCTATTTCCCACTCCCTTTGTCTTACTTAGAACTTCGCAACTCACCTTCCCATTTGACAAATAGCAAGTAACACTAAATGTGGCATTTCTTATTATTCTTGTAATTATTGAGTATTTTCAATAAGCTACAAACAGATAGAATCTTACATTATTGAAGCAGACTACACTCAGTACTATCATTAATTCAGTCGAGGACTGGATTTCTCACCTATGGTTCTGAGTGCTAATAAATAAATGTTGTTTTAAACTGCCAAATGCGTAGTGATTTGTTTTCCAGCAAAGGAAAACTTCTAGAGTAGCTCAGTGTTATTCTATTCTAGTGAGAAGAAATAAGGCATGAATGGTAAGGTTAATTGCTCATGGTCTTAAGTTAGTGTTGGAGACAGTATCTGAATTCGGATCCAAGCTCAGAGCCCAACACGCTTTTCTGGTGCTGATTTTAAAGAGTTCCCTGCATGCTAAGCATGTGGCATTGGAGCGCTGGCCTAATTCCAGGAGCTATTTCTGTAAGCATTGTGTTCTAATGCCTGTTCAGATGGTGGTCTAACTTATCTTCTCCATTTACATGTTCAATTTAAGTAGCTATAATTGTAAGCATCATTTTATAGTACAATCTGCATTCTCTCAGCTTCTTGGTTTGTGATTTTAGAATATAGGTTGCTTGAATGTAGTGTTCTTAGAGCATTTTTAAGTTCTCTAAAATATTTTCATAACTCCAAGCTGATTCCATCTTCCAACTTTCTGGTCATACTAGTGTCCTCACCGGAAAGACTCCCTTACAAACTCTAGTAGCTGAATTCCTGTCTCCTTCTCAGCCCTCCTCAAGTTATTCCAGGGCCACAGAACCATCCGTTCTCTGGATAACAGTGCTTCTCACCCTTTTCTGCTCATTTCACTCCTCGTTCTTATCTTCCAGAAGAATTATAAATGTTTCTCACCGTTTAGATGACCACATGACTTACATGTAGCTCAGTGTCTGGTTTTAAAAATCTCCAGTCCCTCTTATGAACACAGGAGAAATGAATTTTGAGGACTACATGTTTTATCACAAATCCCTGATTCCAAGTGTTCCCCTTCTGATGAATTGTTGGATGTGGCTTCCAGAAAATTCACAGGGTTATTGAATAAGAGTTCACTTTTGCCTTCACACTCCGACCCTGGTAAGAGTAATTTCTGATGCTTTTAATACTTTCCCTCTGGTTTTGCAGTCAAACCATTTCAATGACTTAGTTTTTAACCTTCAGGTATTATATTTGAGTAATTGATACATGCACAAAATAAAAATTCAAGTTAGAAAAGTTTGTACAGGGAAGTAAGTTTATTTTCTAATGATATTTCCTCTTTATACATGGTTGTCTTTCTCTCCAAGCCCAAAGGCTTCTAGCAAGTACATATACGTTATATATACATATCAGCAAATAACATGAACATACCCATCCACATGTACCATATACATGTGCACATACATAAGTGCATGGGACATAGTGTATGTGTTTACATTTGATTTTAAGTACTTTTAAAATTCTATAAACTTCCATCTTGCTTGGATGACACAAACTATTTCTTTTCAAAATTATGTCCAGGGTAAAATAAGATTCATGTAATGTAAATCCCTTTCTACAGACTTTTGGGTTCTTTCCAATCCTTTAATATTTCCATGAATACATATTTTGCACGCATGTGCAAGATAAACTCATTAGGGTTGGGTGCTTCAGATGGTGTTATTCGTTGAGGATATATGTATCTGCACTGATGACAGATATGATAAAACTGACATTCATAAACTTTTATGAACTCACCCTTCTGTTTACTGTGACAAATACTCAGTTTCTCTCAGTCAGCCCAATGCAATGTCTTAGCACTATGACTTTATCAATTGGATAAATGAAAATAGTATTTCATGGCTCTGGATATGAATTATAATGAGTAGGTTTGAGCACCATATCACATGTGGAAAATAATTTATATTTTCTTTATGTGAACTGGCATTTCCTGCCTTTTGCTCTTTCTTTATATCAGTTTGCTGACCTTTATGCTATGGATTTGTAAGAGCTCTGTATATATTAAATAAATTAGTCTGTTGTGAGCTATATTTATGTCAAAAATTATTCTGCTGGAGTTTGTTTCTGAGCCTAGTTTGCAAGTGTTTTGTTTGATTTTGCTGTGATGAAGTGTATTATGTTGGGGTGATTAAATTAACCCATCTTTGTTTTCTGATTTCTAGGCTTTGATTTTTGCTAAAATAGGCTTTTATTCTTCCAAGCATATAAAGATTGTATCCTACAATTTTTGACAGAAATTTTATATTATGTTTTCATGTGTCATTTATAGCCCTAAGCAACTACTTAAAGGGGTAGTTTATATCTTACTTATCATTCTAAACTACTGATTAAGACAGTGTACTTTTTGAATAAATCCCTACCTTCTTCACTGACATGACATGTAAACAGCATCCCTTAGTTACTGTGTATTGTTTTTCCCCTTGCTCCTACAGACTGCACCATAATGTTAGCTACTGATAAGTCACTGCAGTACTCTTGTTGTTTTAAAATTGTTTGGTAACTGATAAGTTGAAACTTCTCATGAACTTCTTTTAAAAAATGGTCCCTACAAATGTGCATTTATTTTTCCCCATGTGAACTTTTAAACATGCTTACCTAGCTGAAAAAAGGAGAATAACATAATGTTAGCACACCTACCTTGTGTATCAATTACTTTTGTGTTCTGATCTGGTTTCTAGTCAGGCATTTTTATCTGGTCTTAAAAGTAACTACATGCGAATTTTCTCCTTTGTAACTGGTTGCTACATGTTTACAAGGATGCTATTTCTGTGATTTTTTTTCTGTCTGTGTGCACTAGTGATAAATCCATTTTATAAAGGTCCTTTCCTGTTTATATTACTTTTCAGTTGATACTTTTGGGTGTTCTACATAGAGAGTTATGCAAAAATATTATTTTTACCTCCTCCTTTCAAATTTTCATGTCTTTTCTTTCTCCTATCATGTTGCTATGATTGTTATCACACAAGTTCTAAATGAGTAAACACATTGAATTGTTCCTCATTGCATGCCACCCCTCCAGGGGCTCTTCCTGTGCAGAGCACAGAGCCCCCTGTCTTGTTGCTCAAGAGCACGCACAGTAGCCATTTGCACAGTCCAGCATCTTCTCAAAAACTCTGATCAACTGTCATGGTTTGTGTCTGGATGTCTCCCCAAGCCTCACAAAGTCATGGGGCTGGCTTCTAGAGTTTTTGATTGACTCATGGTCCAGTGCTGGGATTATGGGTGTGAGTGCTACACCTGCCCTGGGGCAGGTAGTTTGCATACAATATGAGGGAAAGAGGCTTGCTCTCTGCCTCTCCTCCTTTTTTGCTCTTGCTGCTGTTGCTGTTTCCCACAGCCATGAGCTGTTCCTCTCTGCCATGTGCCACTCTGCCTTGGAACCAGCTGATTATAAACTAAAGCTTCCACAAACTGTAAGCTAAATAAACCTTTCTTTCCTTCATTCTGAGTGCCAGGTATTTTGTCTCAGCAATGAGAAAAAAATAACTAAGACACTAATTAAACACAAATCTTTAAGAAGTGAAAATGTTAATGTCACTCTGGAAAAAATAGTGTTCATAAATGTTTCTGATAGAATGAAATCTACGGCAGGATTGGATATGCAAATTCTAACAGAATACTGGAATTCAATCTCTTTTGGTTAGAAACAGAGAAAATGATACCTTTCACACCTGCCATGGATGTAGCTGTTTGAACATATACTTTTTTTTTATTTTCCGCCAGTACCGGGAATCAAACTCATGACCTCGTGCTTGCCAGGCAGGTGCTGTGCTGCTTAGCTAAATCCCCAGCCCCTGAACATCTACTTATTTGGAGGAGAAACACATAATGACAGTCTAAATACTTTTGAACTATTTTCCCTTTATATAGTGTTTGCTAGCATTGGACTCTGTTTTCCTCCACTGACAGCTTTGCTGAAAGTTGAGATGGTGATTTATCTATTTTAAATACACAAGACTCTTGGTTTGATGCATCAAGCATAGTAAGTGGATTAAATATAAAACTACATGAAATCCTAAAAATATTTATGCAATCCAAAAATAAATGTCAAAAATTATGAATAAATAACACCTCTAGGGTTTCCTTGATTCAAAATGGGCTGCAATTTAAAAATTCTATCAATAAAATTAATTTGCTTCATAATCACAGTTTTATAAAGAGGGGGGGGGAGAGGCTAGAAATAGAGCCCATGTGGCCTTTTGGCAAATGTGATTTAAATTGTGGTTTGTTTCTTCTGCCATGGGGAGAAAGGCATGTGATATTGTGTGTTTAATATTAAGATAGATTCTATTACTTCTCTCTGTAGGTAAAACTGCCTTAAAATGATTTTTTTACATACATAGCAATCTTAAATATTTCATTAGAATAAGGTGCCACTTTTTTTTAAGATGTCACATTTGTCTCATGGCAGACCTTTCACACATGTGAAGAGGATCAAGAGATGAAAGAAGTGAGTTAAGCTATGGGATACATGTGCACTCACCCCCACTGTGAATGTCAGCATTGTGCACTGCACTCGTGTACTAATGCAAATGTTACAAATGTGATCCTTGTACTAACACAACAGGAAACACTTAATAAAATGTTTTATCCATTCCTTTCTCCAGAAACCTTACATTACATTAAGACTAGGTGGATGAAGTAAATACGGTGCTCACCACGCAGTCAGTGCGGGGTAGATACCTTAAATGACAATTTGATAAGTTCACACAGTACATGTGTATCAAAACATCATGTTAAGTTACAATGCGTACAATTATTATTTGTCAGTTAAAAATGTTGGCTGTTTTGTTGGCGCTCTGTGTGTGTGTGTGTGTGTGTGCGCGCGCGCGCGCGCGCAAGCGCCTATGTTCAGGATTGAGTTCAGAGTTTCCTATTAGTGTGTGTTCGCCCATTGAGGTTACCTCCACAACCTAGTGACACTTTATGTTTCAAAACCTCAATGGCCTCATGTATTTCTCACTTCATTTAATGATCCTTGGATTTTAATTCGTAGGTTAAATTCAATTTCAAACATGAAATTAAGCATGATTAAAAAGTACAATGTCCACTCAGGAGGCTGAAGCAAGAGGATAGTTGTGAGTTCTAGGCCAGCCTGGGCTACAAAGGGAGCTCAAGGCAAGCCTGAACAGCATAGTGAGATCCTATCTCAAAAAGAAGAAGAAAAAAAAAAAAAGTACAATGTCAAAAAATTGCATAATTGCTTCATTCAAATCTTGGACAGTTCAGAGATCTGTGGCTTCAGGCACATACATTCTTAAGCATAAAATGTGAGAGTACAACTTGATTTGTAAAATAATTTGCAGTCTGCAATAAAGCCAGATGGACTTTTTGAATTAACAATTTGTAAAGTGAATAATTACAGTCCATTGTAATGTTGGCCTTTATTCATTTAACCATCCTCAAGTTAGATGGGAAACAAAATTAATTTTCTATTCAGCTGAATTATCAGTGACTCTTATTTTATGAGAAATACATTCTTGAGTGTTTGTCACAACATAATCTAATGAAGTAAATCAACATGAATTTGAAAGTGGAAATTATGTCAATCTAAAATACTTTTTGAATAATAAACCTGGAGGATAACTTTATCATTCGAATCAGAGGTGAGTGAATTAAAAGTGCACCAAAATAGAAGTCAGATGTTCCTGTAAACCTTTGAAATTGTGTTTGCCTTTCTGTAGATATAAAACACTGTTTCTATCCTTTCTGTTTATGGGTAGGAGACACCATAATAGGATGAGCAGGGGAAATGTTTCCAGTTTTGCCTGTGATGATCTGACTCAGCATCAGCTGAAAACACCCTTATATTATTTTAACATTTTTCCTTCCTCTATTAAATAATGTGTCACTCTGGGCTGTCATTTGAGCCAGTGACTCACTCCTAAGAATATGCCTGTGGACTTTGAATGATGATTGCAAAACTCAGGAAGTTTTCCCCTCACAGAAGCCCAGCGTTTGATACCCAGTGTACAGACCAGAGACAGATGACTTTTGGCCAGGTTATTACAAACACAGGGAATTGCTGAGCACTTTATTTTTTATGTTTTTTTTTTTTTACCTACAGGAAGATGTTTCATTGTTATAACTGCTTTAGAGTCTACTGTACTTTTTATTGTCACTGTATTTTAGCTTTTCAATTCTTAATTTTTTTTTCAAAATAAGATAATTTGAGGACTTTTTTGAACAGTTTACATTGCTAAGAAGGGAGAAAGATAGTCCTTTGCCTTCTGATGAGTTCTGTAAAATCCCTTTTAATGCTGTAAAACAGACCTCTTTAGTCTCAGATGGTACCGTTGTCCTGAAACACAGAGTCGTGGACAAAGTAGAGAGCGGATAATTTAAATCTCTCCTCAGTGCAGTTTCTGGGGTCTCTGCCTAAGGATTCCTTCTCATGGGAGCAGCAAACTGCAGCTCACAGACAGCTGAGTAAGAGATACAGTATTGTTGCTTGTTAATTTCTAAGCACAATCAGTCCTTAGTAAATAAATTCATGAATTAAAGAATTTTCTGATAGTAACGAAGGCTTCATTAGTCTACAGTGCAGGAAGAAAAGGAAATCAGAAGTCATCATAATGCCTTTGGAGATGCCCTTTCGCTATCTAGAAATAACCATCCTCTAGGTTTTATAAGCTGCAAACGTTTCAGAGTAATTGTTATTTGATTTTGAATGTTTAAGCACTACCTCTTTCTTTTCACATTTTCTTCCTTTCTTCAGCCATGTCAAACTTATTTTTGCCCTGGTCAAGCATTTAGCAAATGTGCTGATGTAACATGTCATATTTTTGAATATTCACTTTGGTTACAAACCTGAGACTTTGCCTATTGTTCCACTTTCCCTGTCTTTTCTAGTACTATTTCTATGAATTTCTAATTTCTTTACTATCAGCTTAGGAAACTGTCCTTTGAAATCTTACTAGCTATACTTTTGTAGTTATTCTAGTTGATGAATTTAGATGTCTTTTTCTCAAATTAAAATGCATCCAAGTAAGTATTGAATGGGCTCATTTTAATTGTAAGGGTCAATTTAGAAACAGCTTGTACATTTGCACAGTTACTTTACTTGGTCACAGTATGTCTTCCCACATATGAGTACCTGGAACCTATTTTAATGAAACTCTCCCGCACCCTTGGAGTATCAAATACTTCAAATTTTATTTCTCTGGAGGATACTACCTTTTTTACCATTGTTTTCTAAGTGATTTATCAATGAATTAGAAAGTTATTGATTTACATTTAACCTGTCAGCCTTCCAAAGTTCTTTGATATTGCAAGTTATTCCTGAATTCATTTTTCTTGCAAACAAATTTACATGCAAATATTTTATTTTTCCCATATATGTCTGCTTGTGTAACTATATTTTATATACTTTTCTAGCTGCACTGTCTATCATTTCCAAAGAAACTGAAATACTCCCATTTGTGTGAGCTTCTGGTGGTGATCTAGACAAACAACAGTATCCTGGGCGTACAGTCAAGCAATTTACAGAAGCAAGTGCATCTAAGCTGGTTTGTGGTACAACCAGTAGTCACCTGAGAAGTACCCAGAGCTACAAAGGAAGCTACATCCTATCTCTGTAAATAAGACCCTTTAAAGAACACAGTATTAAGCCTTTTTCTACCAAGTCTGACAAAGGAAGTTATTTCTAGGTTGATTTTTGTCTACTCTTTTAAAACAGTCAGAGTTGAAGAGAAAGGAGGAAAAAATACAAAGCTAGCTTCCCAGGAAAGACAGTAAGAAATGCTCTTCCATCCAGTAGGCTAAGTCTACTGGATGGATGACTGCTGACATCCAGGTAACTGAGGGTAGCAGAGTACAGCCACAAAGCGCTGGGGAGAGGGGCTGGCCTGCTGCCGGAAGGGCGGGAAGGGAGCCCTCTGCAGAAGGGAGGCAGCTGTCCATCTGTATGACACAGTCCAAGGAGCAGAGAACTCAGGGTCCCTGATCACAATCAAGGGGGAAGTATTTTAACACACGAAAGTTGGGAAGGATGTCTGCTTTTCATTTGTATTCTGAAATTTTTAAGATTTTACCCTCCTGTACTATTCAACTTTACTCAACAAGTCTCTATTAAGCATTTTTGCAAGCAGGAGATTTGGTTGTCTATTACAATTTATTTTTACATTTACTTCACTGTCAGTATGTAAGTGAAGTTGGATTCTCCAAGACAAAGTGGTCAAATGCATTATAGAGGAATTTCTTAGAATGAGAGAGGTGTTGTTTTAATATAGAGCTGGGTCACTATATAAAAATCACAACAACATAATTCCTCCAAATACTGTATAATTATATCCATTTTCTGAGTTTTAACATCACCTAAGAAAATATTTATCAATTAAAATTTCTGGTCTATGACAAACTGAACAATGAACTTTGTCACACTTTGAAGTTAAACCCATGATGATCATAACCAGCTGCGTGGTTTGTTGGTTGGTATCATAAGGGACTGGTTCCAGGATCCCCATGGATACCAAAGTCCACTGGTGCTCAAGTTCCTTATATAAAATGCTGTAGCATTTTCATAAAACCTGCACACATCCTCCCATACACTTTAATTTATTTTTTTTATTTTAAAAATAAAAGGAGGAAAACATGAACAGACAGATAACCTTTTACAAAACAGTGAAAGAACAGTTCAGACAATACAAAGTTACAAACAAAGTGGTAGGAAGTTAACAATGCTTGCTGTATTACATATTGATATCTTCAAAGCGGTGTCTCATGAAAACAGATAGGACTT
This sequence comes from Chinchilla lanigera, assembly GCF_000276665.1. Taxonomy (NCBI): domain Eukaryota; kingdom Metazoa; phylum Chordata; class Mammalia; order Rodentia; family Chinchillidae; genus Chinchilla; species Chinchilla lanigera. The sequence goes on along the minus strand of NW_004955418.1, from coordinate 26,257,134 downwards.
CTCTGGCTAGGGGCAGGGCATCTAGCCTCTCCCTGCACCCATGCACCAAGTGAGCGAGTGTTCCAAGAGCTGCTGGTCCCGCGGTTCAAGTCGGTGCTTTGGTCCCGTACACTTTAAATCATCCCTAGAGTACTTGTGATACCTAATATAATGGCAATGTGGTATGGTTGATACATTGTGTCAACTTGGGGAGTCTAGAGGTTTGGCTAAGTGACTCAGCAGGAAGCCAGGGCAACTTACTTTGTATACATCCTGACCTGTGGAAGAGGAGGGCATGGAGATTATGTGAGAGCTACACACCCCTTAGGTGGGGGTAGCCTGTTTACAATGTAAGGCAGGGAAAGAAGCTGCTTGGCAGGATTCCTCCTTTTTGCTCTGGCCACATTGCTGTGTGACTGCCATTCGCTGCTTTGCTCTTGTTGCTTTGCTATCTTCTGGCTCGGAGCCAGCCAATATGGACTGAAACCTCCACAAACTGTAAGCTAAATAAACCTTTCCTTCCTTCATTTTGGGCGTTGGGTGTTTTGTCTCAGCAAGGAGAGAAAAGTAACCAAGACACAATGCTACTCAAATCGCTGTTCTAATGTATTGTTTAAGGAATAATTACAATAAATGGCCCGTACATGTTTGATATAGTTGTACAATTTCCCCAAATATTTCCAATCCATAGTTAATTGAACGTGGGGATGAAGAACTTGTGGCTATGTAGAGCCTACTTCGTTTTCTCCTTAGTATATGGGTACGTTCAATGCTAAGGTATACTTTGCTTTACTGGTGTTATTGTACAGACAAATAGTCCAGAAATTTCTTAGATTCTCAACTTGCACCTGCTTATGCTTCCTTCTCCTCACACAAAATGCCGGCTTGCTGGGACTACACATCCAGGGGATCTCAACAAACATCAGACCCCATTTAATTTCAGACAGCAGGGACAACATAGATCCCTAGAGAACCCAGAGCCCATGTCAATCCTGACAGACCTTCCCCGTGCATATATATCTAATCTATTATTTAAAATGAAACCTCTCACTAAATGCTTGCTGTGCTGACACGAAGCATGTGCAGGGACGAAGTGGACCGAGTAGAATACAGAAGTAGGTGGCACAATTTGGAAAGTATGTGCTCAATCAGAAGTGAAAGGCCACTACCCAACTGTACCTGGGTTTGGCCTTGTGGAATGGTGGGTTCATTGTTGGCAGACTCTAACTGTTTAAAACTTTAAATTAGTGCCCCAAATTTTATTGTGCAAATATAACAGCATTTCTGCTAATCAAACATAGCATACTTCTTAATTTAAAAAAAATTACTTTTCTTATTGATGTTTGCAGAGCATAACGATAGCATTCCATATGAGGAATGGGTAACTGTGTGTAACATTCTTCATTCTATTTTTATCCCTTTTCCCTTCCCACCCTTTACAGCATGTTCACCTTTCCTTTGCAAAAGACCTATGGCTTTGTTTCCTATTATCTGTCTCTTGTTTTGCTCATTGGTTTACTTATATAGTGGTTTTCTCATGTAAGAGAAAACCTGCCATACTTATACTTGTGTATCTGGTTTATCCCACTTAACATGATGGTTTCAGATTGTCTCTGTTTTCCTAAAAATGACTCAGATTTATACATCTTGATCACAGATTTGTACTCCATTGGGTTTAAATTCAATTTTTTATCCGTTCACCTGTTGATGGACCCCAGAACATCTTAAAAACAAAAGCAATAAATAAAAGAAGAGCCACACTAATTTCTTTCTATACAAAAAGGAAAAGGACATAAAAATCAGAAGAGGAATGAAAAGGAAATCATTAAGATGTGAATACTTCCTCTTGATAACTGATTCTCCTACTTTACAAGTGAGAATGTAAACTGCTTCCACCCTTTGAATAAATAATTTAATGATATGTGTGGCTAACCTAAAAATCAGCTTTGCCCTGGTAAACAGTTGCTACAAGTTTATGTCAAGCAGATCTTTCAACATACTTTTACATATAATGAAATTCAATGGCAAGAGTGATTATTCCAGAAAAGACATTAGATCAAATACATTTATCATTTATTACATAAAGTATTAGAAATTTTTGATTAATTTCTTAGATCTAAGGCAAATGTTTTTGTTTACTTTAGATTTTTAAATCTAAATCTAGATTTTTTTTTTTTTTTTTTTTTTGGTTTTTCTCCAGTACCGGGAACCGAACTCATGACCTTGCGCTGGCCAGGCAGGTGCTTTTAGCCACTGAGCTAAATCCCCAGCCCCTAAATCTAGATTTTTAAACACCCGTAATCTATTGCTACTCTTTAATGACTGCTCGATTTTAGACAAACTTTGCAATGGTATTTCTTAAATGTTAGGTGGAATACATGAATGTGTCTATATTATGTCTTTCCTCCCTCTTTGTCATCTTTATCTTCTTGCCCTTTCTTCTGTTTTATGTTAAATAATATCTCATAGATACATTTTGATTTATTTTATATACATAGTGTGTATGGGTGTATATACACATATATCCATATAATCTTAGTACTTCACTCATGCTAGGCATGTACTCTAACACTGAGCTACAGCCCAAATCCTATGACTCATTATATTTCTCATTCTATGCTTAAGTGGATTAGTAATTTTCTTTTGTATAACAAACACATGATCATGCAGTTCCTTATTGATTGGTATCAAGTCTATCTGCAGTTTTCGAAGATTTTCCCTTCATAGGAAGATTTTCCAGTCATAGTCAGGAAGAATGATAAATAACCCTGGTAAACTTCAGCAATTATTTCTATAAAAATCTCTATAAAGATCCCTCACTGAGAATTTGGTGACAAAAAAAAAATGTTTACATTTTAAATTCTAACAAGTTCTTCTTAGGTTTCCAGTAATGTGTGTGTCAACTTAGACTTTAATCAGTAGTACAACACAGTACCCATTTATTTCAACAGTATTAAAGATCAGTAAAACTTCTGAGTTATGCAAATCTGATGTCAACAAACTTCATTACTGTGATTTGTGCTACTCTGACTACTATTAAAATTAACCATCTCTATCTATTTGATTTCTATTATTTTACCAAAGAGTTATATCTTGTATGAATTACCTATTTATATTCTTTGTGTATTTTTACTTTAAGACTTGTTTTCTTTCCAAAATTTTATGGAAGTTATAATTGAATATAGTGGGCATGTTTTCATAAATATGCCTGGATATTCTTTTTTTCTTTTACTATTTTTTGAACAACAGTTTACATATTTTATACAATTTACCAGTGTTTTTATTTATGTTTAATCATTATACCATCATGGGCATATATTAAGTGAAAAAATTTAGAATATTAAATTTCACTCTTAATTTTTGTATATGTACTTCACATATATAGATATACATATATAAATATATAGTTATAAATTTAGAGTTTTAAATTCATATTAAAAAGAAACATGTCATGTATATATTGTTTTTTATATACATTGTCTACATAAGACCATTTAAAAGTGTTATATGTTTAAGTTTAGAAAAACCACAAAAAAGTGTTTTGTACTTCGAAGTGAACAAGCACTTATCTCAGATTTATGTTATCATAAACCCTGTGCCTTAATAACACTGCAGAATCTCATGATGGTCACTCAGCTTCCAAAGGAACCTGACAATACCCACTTATGGGAAGTGCACTGTAATGCTTTGCTAGACCCTTTAGCTGGGTATTTTATCGTTTAATAATGTTCTCTTTGTACGAACAAGAGAAAGGAATTAGGGGCAAAGTGCTTTGTTGTTAAATTAAAGCTTGCCCATCTTGCATTCTTACATATGGCAATCTGAACAACTTTGTTGAAGATAATAATATGTAATATAACAACCACTGGTAATGCCTATCATTTTGTTCTGAAACCTTGTATCATTTTTATTGTTTCCGCTTTGTTTTGTTTTCGTCTATATCTTTGATATTTTGTTATTGTTAAAAAATTTTTTAAAAATTCAATGTTGCCTTGCTGCCTGAGAGGATCCATGCTATGTGGGAATGGATCCCACTACGATGTTGCTGCCCTTTTCCTTGAAAGGCTACAGGCAAATGAACATAGATATACATGGGAATCTTCAAGTTTACTTTTAAATGTTAAAAATGAAAGAAAAATATCAAAGTTTCCAACTTCACTAAATAAAATATTTTATTTGTTAATAACCTGGCACTCATCACAGTATTCTTCTGGGTTCTTTTTCTTAATGTACACATTTTGATCATCTAAGGTTAAAGCAGTTTTAAATATGAACTTCTATAAAGTGATCAGAAAAATAATACAATCTTTTACATGATTAATCAAAAATTATAATTAATACCTTAATTGTTTCTTCATGGTTCACAACCCCTAGTCGGTAATATCCTAAACATTTAAAATTTATGTTACAGTTTGCAAAACTCTATCAATTCCCTTCTATAAATAAGGAAGAAGATTTTCAGGAATGTTGACACACTGGGTCTCAGGCTTTCTACTTGTGGAGTCATGTTTTTTTTGTGGTCCATCACACTATGCAGGTGATTATCTTGGTAGAGGCCAATCCTGCATCTCACCCTCTCAGACAGGCTCATACTTGGAGGAACATCCATGGACTCATGAATATTCAACAGTAACCAGTCACTTACTATAGGTAGAAGGGACAGCAAACTTTATGAAATAGGCCATTAAACCACAAACAAAAGTATACTTAACATCTTTCTATTCTGATCCTTAACATTCCCTTGGATAGTGCAATCCCACATCTCAGAACTGCTAAAGGGGTGTTAAACTGCTAAGAGTCAGTGGTTTAAAACCTCACTTTCTCAAATTTACACAAGCATGTGACCCTGTGAAGGCTCTGCCCCTGAGCTTCGCTGTGCTTTTGGGAGACTTGGAGAAAATGAGACCAGGAAGCATGGGCTTTGTTAGCATTGAGGTAAATCCAGAATAGAACTTAAAATTGCTCTGTCCTTACTGTGAATAAATCAGTCTACAGATCAGTAATTTGAGGAGGAAACTGTGAATATTTGAAAATAAAGGAAGAGTAAGAGACAAATTCATGGTCGAAATCCTGCCTGGTTGTGTGCATTATGCAAGTCTGCTTGACCAGTGTGAACCAATGTAACTTACAGAAATGGAACATTTTTAATTCATCCATGAAAGCTTCGTTCTTATTAGTTAATAAATACTAACAAGCCAATTATATGAAATACTGATTGACTGATGATGCTACCAACAAAGGAACAAATATAATAGTTCTTATTACACTGCAGGAAATATTTATTGATATAGAATAGTAATGACCCAATGAAACAAAAGACTTAATTTTCTAAAGCATATATGGTTTGATATAATTCAGTCAAAATTAGCTTATAGTCAGTATAAAACATTTGGGAAAGATTTTTTTTAATTTATAGTAAAGATTATCTCTAAAGCATGCAATTATGAGTATTTTGAAATTTAAATACTTTTCCATTTAAAATTTTTATACACTAAATATATCCTTTCTGAAATATGTCATACGCTTATAAAGTCATTTTTATCTTAAAATGAAAAAGTCATTCACTGCTGTCTGTAAGTCACAAAATAATATTCAGGTTTCATACAACAGAAAGCTTTTTTTCATTCATATGAAACTCCTGTTATTCGATTTTATTTTGATAACAGTTATTTGATTTTAGCACTGAGCACATAGCATTTCTGCATGTCTTGATAAGCTCAGGAGATTTCAATCTTTCCATTTTTTTTAGCTATATCTTGATGAAGTAGGCGATAACTGAGTATTGCCTGGTAGGCGGTGAAACTCTTAATTCCTGTTATAAAAGCTTTGTCACCTCTCCACCTAAACTTTGTGTCAAATTGAGTACATGAACCTCCTTCTGAAGGAAAATAACATATACTGGTTATTTTTATGGATTACTTATTTTTATCTTCATGCAAAATACACCAAGATTTCTCATAAAATGCTGCTTCGAAGATAAAGAAAAAATAGTACACTTTCAAAATTAAAGACGTGTAAGTCATAAGTACAAGTTGGCTTGTGTGCTGATCTAGTTAACTCTCTGTATTTTTAAATTTATGGTGTATGTGCTTCTTGAGGAATATTATTTTACTAATTTTGGGGATATTATAGTCAATGCTGCCTGCAGAATTTTAGTCTCATCTTTAAAATAGATTTGTGGGTTTTAGGGGCATCAGCTGACCAATGAAAAGGATTTTGTCATTAAGCTCTTGTTTCCTATCCATCAGCCTATTTTTTTTAAGTTCCTATTTTGTTAAGTCAGGACTCTGAGGAAGAAGTCAAAAAATATAGGAATCCAAACTACCTTTCAAAAGTCTGTGGGGTTCAGCATTCAGAGATGAATAGGAGAACTTAATAATGTGCGGTTCAGCAATCACTTGTGGGGACTGTGTTGTCATTTTGTTAGTTTTTGCTCATGTATATTTACCAGGAATAAAATACCTGTCTTTGTGTTCGTAGATGAAAGAGCCAATAAGACAGTGGTTAACATACCTTCTAAGTCTGTAACAGTAAATAAAGAAAATGCTCTATGCTGAAAAACTCACAAATAAATCTATTTCTGGCAATATCAAACCATGTGGTGAAGAATATGGTATTAAAGCTTCCATAATTTATCTGAATATATACCAGCTAACATTGGTCTTTCATTGTCAGTAACCAAAAGGTCACCTCAAACGGGAAGCTGTTATTCATGTATGTCATTATGTTCAGAGGTCTTTCCCCATCAAACGTAGCTGGATTCAGAGAATCAAATTTATTGCTAGCACTGGCATTTCTCTGCTTCTTGGTTCTGTTGGCCTCTGGTACCTCTATGTTGGCTGCAGGAGCGCAAACATGCCCTGGTAGAGTGGAACAGTGGAAGCAGAAGGTTTACTCTTGAATCAATCTGAGCCTTAATATTTTCAAAGGACATTTCTGCCATTAATTTGGAGAAGAGACTTGACTCAAAGCTTTAAGTAGAGGAACATGGCCGCCCTTGGGCCGACTCGGTTGTGGTCAATGGTCCACAGCAATGGCCGCAACCTTCCTCATGCCCTCCTTTGAGTCAGGGAAGGAGGTGAGGAGATCAGCACCAAAGCAAGAAACCTGGGAGGCTGCTCCCCAAATGAAAAGCAAAGGAAGAAAATGGAGTTTAGATGTTCAACACAGTTGGCTTTCATTTCATGGAGCAAGGTAAGTAGTTGGGACTGTGGAGATTCGTCTTCAACACTTCTGTGGTCCATGTGCTGGTGTACTGTGTTGGAAAATATGGATACAGTGTTAACAAGGTGATCAAAATATTTAAATATGGTATAAAGAAGATTTCACTGTTAGGAAAAGTAAATGTTGAGAAATAAGCCAAATATATAAAATATTATGAAGCCTGTAGACAAATTTAATAGTAAATATGGAATCATTGATAGCTGCCTCGCATCCATCTAGTAAATACATATTTTGAAATATAACCCCAAGGGAAAAATTGCCCAACCAGATACGGATATGTCCGTGTTTATTGCCCACTGTTGCTAATGTCAACTTTTTTAAAAAGCTGAGTATTTGAGTAACCCTTATAAGCAAATACTTTAGGTACATTAATCATTTTATTTTGTATCTTTATATTAAATATTGCACAAAATATATTAGGTTAAAAAACATATAAATGTAGTATAATCACACATACGTAGATAAACTCTCGGGGAAATTTGGAAAGGATCCATAACAGATTTAAAAATTGGTTATTGCTGTATTGCGAGGTCAAATTATTTTTCTTTTTGTGCAAGAATACTTTGTACTTTTTAAAGTAAAATGTACAACTTAAGTAAACAATGATAGAATAACTGAAAATTTCTTCACTTTTACTTACAATATAAAAGATAATTTCAATGATGTGGAAAGCAAATTTGTGTTAAAACAATAGGAGTAATTTAGATTTATTTCTTTCAAACGCCTATAAAATATGACATTGCAGCTTCAGAAAGAAAATAATAATTTTTAGCCTCTGTGTTTGTACTTGTGTGTGCTGTGTGTATACACCAACATGCATATTTTAATTGATACATTGTATATAAACATCTCTTCCCCATGTCTTTCAGAGTTTGTTCTTCCCTGTTAATTTCAGCTAACAATATCCGGGTTTTTCTTTGATGACCAAATCAATAAATTACAAAAATGTATTAAATGGAGTGCTCTTATACTGAGTATTAGGCACATAACTATATACATGAGCCAAACACCTTGTGATTTCCAAATCAAAAGAGAAGCATTAGCATCAAACAGTCTTTTCCACATCACTCACTTCAACATACATATGACGTTTGATATGAGCACAAGACTTTAAAATGATTAGTACAAAGTGTTGCTAACATTTTGCCAAGTAAAACCTACTATAGTTCCAAACACTGACACTGAGATCAAGGTAATTACAAGTAAAAATCCAAATAACTTTTTATTTAAGAAGAACATTTAGTTTAAAAATTTTGCAAGAGTCAGTAAACTTCAACTCTGGAATGTTAAAGATCACCTAGGTTAAAGCTTGTATTTTTTAAATATAGGAAACTGGACACCATGATGTAAAATGATTCACCCTAAGTTCTCCCAATCATTGAAGGAAACTTCAATAGAAGATCATAGTTCCTAGTTCTGCCACTGAGCTAACCTGCTGAAGAAACCACAAATGAGTCCATTACTTGGATCTTCCTTGCTAGGGGTCTGGAAAAACAGATTTTGATTGTGATGTCAATCAGTAGGTATAATAGTTGAGTCACATAAACTATTTTTCTCACATTTTACTATGTAATTTGCAAATGTTAGTTAAGCTCTTTCAGCCTCATTTTCTGCTTATTTAAATGCTTAACTATTTCCTTCATAAATGTATTGCAAACCCTTTGAGTTTAGGTGATAACTTCCATGAAGAATTTAGCCTGAACTGGTTTGACTCATATCACACCATCTTGCTCAGGAATAAAGCTGATCAACCCGTTGCATTTAGTACTGCTTTGAGTGGTCCTTTAAGAATACTGTAGAGAGTACAAAATGCTGATTCTTACTTCCCTATTTACTGTGTGGGTTCACTTCCTTTATTTTATTTAAGAGAAACTTTTTTATTATAACAGAAATTTTATTGGGCAGGTAGAATAGAATAAAGAAGAAATTCCACCAATTATGTTATTGCCTGAATTTCTAGAGTTTCACTGTACAAGGTTACTTATATGAGTGTTCATTTCATTAGATTTCATAATCATTTAAAGAAGTTTAATTTTATTAATCAGTGTGGTTTATCTAAAGTTTGTTTCACTTTCTTATTTTAAAATGCATAAAAGAATAGTAATATGTCACTTTGTGAGGAGATTCTTTAATCATTATTAATGTCTTAGAATTCTTACTGATGCAATATTCCTTGAGAGGAATCTATTTTGTCACTTCTTGAACAGTAAAGAGTTGGAGTAAAAATATCTCTCCTCTAAACATCACCTTAGGGATTCGAGTGTTCCCTCAGAACCAAGGACACAGAACAAAACCACCAGAAGAGTATAAAATTAGGAACAAATGCATTTCTAAGTGGCCCTGTAACACAAATGAGCTTCCATCATGGAGATTTGCAAAAGCACCTGATTAAATACCAGCCTGGGGGCCCATTCCACATAGCACAGGAAGAAGCACTTAATAGGAAGGAGAGCCCTTTGGGGTCCCTTGTGCATGGAGCATTCCAGGGAGTGCTTACAGGAAAGGCTTAGTAGAGGGTACTAGGAAGTAGACTTCAGTGTGCAAAAGGAAGATTTTCCTCACCAGAGCTGTCCAAAACTGTCGAAGGTGCCTGTCATGATCCATCTCCCTAAAATATGAAAACTCTTCTTATTCTGATATTTCCAGCAAAAACATGACAAAATAATTCTTTTGAAAAGAGGTATTCTACTGAGTAATATTCTTTTCTATGAGGTTAAAAATACCTTGCAAAATTAAGTATCATATTGTACATATTTAGCCAGTATTTTAAAATTCAACTATTGATTTAGGACTTGAAAGTAATTAAGTAGCTTTATGTTTCCCTGAAACATAAAGTATGTTTCAGGGAAAGAGATGCTGTACAATGATCTTTAAAACTATGATCCTCGCAGACATTTAACCTATTCTTTTGTTAAAATTAAAATAGCACTTTTGCTCTAAAATTAAATCAATGAACACTTTTATAAGATTTTAATTAATGTCTTGCATTATTTTTCTGCAATGAGAAAGTTGATATTATGTATAATGTATATAATTATGTGCAGGGTAAGTGTGTTTGAAGCAAAGAGGAGTAGTTTGATGTGGTATCTGGGCAGTATGTCATTTACTGTAAACAATCTTTAAAAATTAAAAATTATCCATATTTATTGATAACATTGAATATGATAGACATTAGAGAAGGGTAATATAATCAAACAATATAAGGAAACATTTGCTTATTTATTCAATTGTATTCTTTCTAAGGACAGTGGTATAATAATTTTAAAAGGGACAAAAATAATTAATATAACAATTAAATTAGCACATATGTGCCCATTGTTAAAATCTTCACATATCTCCTATGATTGCTACAGAAAAGACATGAGAAGTTAGAAGTGGGTTTTGGAAGAAATTAGGGAAACATCTTCAAAGCAGAAACATACGAAAAGATTAGGTCAAATTATTAGGCCTCAGTTCCTTAAACCTAGATAATTAAGTCATCTCAGCTCTGTGCTCTCATTTATAGAACAAGTGAGTTAAACTTTCAAGTAAGAATAGAAGCTAACAACAAACATAAAAACAATAACAAAATAAAGAAATCACAATAAAAACAAGTTAATTTATTCATGATATGCCTGAAGAGATGCTGTACTATGCATCCTAACAAGCCAAGAAAATGTTTACTATATTGTGTGTCAGTTTATTGTATGTGTCAGGTCGCTTGGGGCTAAGGATGCTTTAGGTTAAAAAATAAAATTAAAAAAATGAACAATAGCAAGAGTAACAGAGTAAGCATCTCCCTGGACTCACGGAGCTTGGGGGATTGTAGGATTTTATTTTATATTTACCTTTTCAAAAAATAATTGATTATCGGCCTTTTAACTGATACATACATTCTGTGTTTTGACAAAAAATGACTCATTTCAATTTGAAATGTAATTTTTAACTCTCTAGTTTAAATTGCCCTAAATATATATTATAATCATATGAATTTACAACTTTTTATGTTTATAAATATCATTTTTGTTTGTTTGTTTTTCCAATACCAGGAATAGAACTCATGACCTTGCGCTTTCCAGGCAGGTGCTGTGCCACGGAGCTAAATCCCCAGCCCCTATAAATATCATTTTAATACCTGGAAATGTATGAGTTTTGTATATTGTAATACAAAATTTTACGTGTATGTGGTATGTTTTCCTATGGTACTAGAAATTGAACAAGGGCTTTTGCCCTGAACTACATTTCCAGGGCTTTTCATTTTTATTTTTTTATTTTGAGACAGGGTCTCATTAAGTTGGTAAATTATCCAGGCTGGGTTTGAACTAGCAGTCCTCCTGCCTCGGCCTCTGAGAGTGTGGAATTACTGCCATAAGCCATCCAGCCTGGCTCATAACAAACACTTTCAGTAATCTTCTCCAAGAATAACACTTTCCTGGATTGCTTCCCTGTTCGCTGTCATTGCAGGTGCAGCCATCCTGCAGCAGACTCCTTCTCCCACCTCCTCCCACCTGAGACGGTCTCTATGCTTCCTGTGATCTATAGAACGGACCTAGGGTGATGCTGTATGCGTGCGTCCTGGACCGTGGCTCACAACAGGCCGTGGAGTCCCATCCGTTCATCCTGGGAAGCTGGGCCTCTAACGGCGAGAAGTGTAACCAAGCCTCCTTGAGGATGAGTCAAGGAGAGGAAAGCCTGAGGGCCCCAGCGGACAGGAGGCACAGCCATCCACCCACACGGGTGGCCGAGCCCATCTGAGCCACTCAGCTCTCAGGAGCCCAGGCGCGGCCCTCCCACGGGATTGCACAAGGTAGTAACTCCGCTAAGACTCAGAATGCCTTAGTAATCCACTAAGACTCAGAATGCCTTGCTACAGAGCGACAGGTAACTGTACCTTTCCTGAGTTTTGCTAGACCATAGGCGAGGGCAGGAGGAATTAGAGTGGCTGAGCATCAATTCAGAATTCATCGATTTTTTTTTTTTTTTAAATGACACCATAACCATGTAACTCTTCTCAGGTGCTCAGTAACAAAAAGGAAGAAGCTATCCGTCAGCCAAATGGGATGTGAACAGTTTTAATACTTGTTGAGGGTATATATTTAGTCAGTATTTTTGAATGAATAAAACATATACTGAAGAATGCCACTATCTCTGACTATAGCGCAGGATGTCTACAAAATAAGAGTGAGGGGAAAGCTGAAGGCAATTATCCTGTTAAAACAGAGATTCAAAAACCGCTTTAGTTAAGGAAATAGAAGAAACGTTGAATGATTCCAAAGTTGAATAATGATATATCAGACTCATTCTGTAATTCTCCAACAGCTGGAAGGGAGCTATTTAGGCTGAGGACTCCATACTCGCAGCACTTAGAACTCGCTTTGAAGATTCTAGATTATTTTGATGATTTAATACAGGAAATGTGGATTCCTGCTGCTATTTGTTTTCATTGTTTGATAGAAACCCATGAATATTTAACCAACATTTTATAGGTACACTGACTCTGCCGATTTACTTCTTTTCCAAGCAAGTGTTCTCTTCTTGTGGATATTAACAGCACATGATAGAATGACCTTCATTTCCAATTTTCCAAATGTTTTGAAGGCTGCTCCATGGAGGCACCCATTAGACTCGGCATCTCCCTCAGGCCTAGATGGAATCTCACTTATCACTGTGCTCCTGGGGCCAATAATTCGCAATTCAATGGCAGAAGGCAGTTATTTAATACATTTTGGCCCCTTGAATGAATGATTTGAGAATATTGGTTAAATATAAATATTTATAATACAGATTCTTATGAACTAAAGCGGTTTGACCTTCTTTATCTCTTTCCTATGACGCAATCAGAAAAATGTTGACTTGCATGATGTACCTGGGGAAAATGAAATACACAACATGATTACCTTGAATGACACATAGCAAGGGATAATATTTTCAAAAATCATGTATTCACTGTTTTATGTATTCATAGTATTGGCCACAATTCTAATTAGAAAAATACAAGCAGAAGAAAATTGGAGAAATTTCTTTTCTAAATGACAACGCTTACACCATTGTACACCATACTGGAAAAATTTGCACAAAAATCTGGAAGAAATGAAAAGGGAACCAACTATTTCCCGGCTGCTGAGGCCATGTCCAGGGCCACAGTGCCCGAGGTGGACAACTGAGAGCTTGTTCTTCTCTTGAGTGGCCCATGTCTTTGACCCCATTGAGTCTCAGGCGGGAAAATAGAAACATCCTGAACAGAGAGAGAGAAAAGCTTTCAGTGTCCATTATCTTTCACCAGCCTCTGACTTGGAAAGTGATTTCCCCTCTGGATAGGTGTTTAAATATTTTTTACAGACCATATTGATTTTCAGAAGTACTTTGTGGTTTTCTTGTGCAAGATGCACTTAGTACTAATGGCATACTTGCTCCTGTCCCAGATTTTGTAGAAACAGAACCCCCCACCCTTTTTATGTTTTGCAGAAATAAGATAGAAATACTTTTATTTTTGGAATAGACTATCTTTTCCTGTGTACTTATTTTTGGCTTCAGGTTTAACACCTTTTAGTATGCATTATTCAAAACAAGTTATCCTGGAAAATGAAACACTAAAAAGAATAAAAAGAATAACGATAACTAAAATGGACATGACTAAGTGTAATCAATAACTGTGAAAAAAATATGAGTATTATCTTGAAATGTTTTGAAACCAGCTAATTGAAATATGCATACACAATCTCTGATTACTGTATAAAATTTATCCATTTAAATTTTTTCCAAATAACTAATATATTTATTAACTATCTGAACACTAAAAAATAGTCTTTAGTAAATATGAGTGAATCATTTTATATGATTAATTTTGCTGTTTGTGAAATGTAGCACTTTTGATGTTATTGTTGTTTGCCAAGGATTGGATCCAGGGCCACTGCACTGAGTTATGTCCTTCTACTCCTTTTTATTTTTCATTTTGAGACAGGGTCTTGTTAAGTTACTCAGGCTGGGCTTGAAGTTGAGACCCTTCTCTTCTAGCTTCAGCCTCCTGGAGTGATGGGATTGTAGGCATGCACCACCAGCCCAGTTTGGCATAGTGTTTTTATGTAAGAAATCTAAGAGTTGATGATGCAGATACATTAACCACAACAAATGTATTCTCAGTTGTCACTCTGTAGAGTAATGCTTTCTGAGATTCCACAGGACAATGCCAGACTCTACTGCCTACAGTGGACTGACCTCCTAACCAACCAGACCAGTGAAGAATCCCATATGTACAATACCAGACTATCCTTCCAAAAATGAAGTAGACAGAGAAGTAGACAGAGAAGACAGTAGACAGAGAAGGCTGGTTGGCTTTCCTGTAGGAAGAAACCAAGTCTAATCCAGGTAAATAAGGGAGCCCATGCTGGGGACAGCAGGCTCACAGTAAAATGCTTTCTGTAAGTTTGAGATTATTTCACAGTTTTAAGAAATACAAAAAACTATAATTACAGAAGATTGTACTTGCTTACTAGCAACAAAATAAAAAGCAATCAAAATCAAAAGCTTAAAATCAGCAGCTAAATTATGTATTGAATATTGTATGCCAAGTTAAACTCCTCATGAAAGTGGACTTTTCCCAAAAAAATATCTGACCATGCTATGAAGTATTTGTTTAACTTCTATGAAGATCTTATAAACTGTGATTTATCCTGGATTTCTCTGTATTTTGAGGAGAGGAGGTTATTGGGCATCAAACTCACTATCTTGTGCTTGCTAGGCAGGCGCTGTGCCACTGAGCTATATCCCCAGCCCCAATTTCTCTGTAGTGTTGAGCAGTAAGGTAGCTAAGCAGCTCAAATAGCACCTGACTGAAAATGAGGAACAATTTTCTTTTGGTATGTAATGGAATCAGGTAACAGAACTGAGATCCCAGTTAGAGAATAATGTTTTAGAAACAACTTAATTATAATATTTGGCTTTCATTTTTTTCTTTTAAATAATCTTATTTTCTCTAGTATTTTTTGAGAAATAAAACAGTTACAGTGACTAAGGATTTAGAAGTTGGTTTGAAGTAGGCCATTGTAGGAGTACCGGTTTCAGTGACATAGACAGCGTAGATTTTCTTGTCCTGACTTGAATGTACTGTAGAGATACATGCACCATACTGCTATGTCTCTATTTATTTGTGACAGTGTTATCACCACAAATAAAGAGAACTCTTCAATCATCCTAAAAATAATTTTCAAGATGTATTACCACTTAACCATAGGACATACTGTGGATCTTAGATTTTTTAAGAAATTTAAAGTGATTTTATGTGTGTGAAAACAGGTAGGAAATGTAATAACTCATTTTTATTTATTTTTCACTTTACTACTTACCTAAAATATTTTAACATGAGAGTGAAAGAAGATGAAATAAAATGCACGGTGAGATATATAATAGATACTATGAGTTTGAATGGTGTTTATAAATATTTGCAAATGTAAGTGAATAAAGAAGTTCCAGTCAGTGAAAACTCCTTTTTATTAAGTAAGGTAAATTAAGTCTGTCTTTTCTTTTTCTAGCAAATATACAATCTTTCTTCCCTGTACCTTCAAAAGAATATTTTTTTCTGCACCAAAGCAATTGAGCTTGACTCTATTATCTATATATTTATTTATTTTTTGTCTAGTGGGATGTTAAAAGATAGGATATAAATAACAGCTTGGAGAATGTTGGTGAAATTGGATGTGCTCTTCTCACTTCTACCTGCTTCTATAAGAACATGCTTCTGACAAGTGTTGGCCAAAGGAAGAAGGGAATCTCATAAAACAGGCGTCAACCTGACCTGATACTTAGCCTCCAACCAATAAACCCAGCCCAGTTAGGCAAGCCTCAGCGTAGGAGCACATGTGGAAGCTAGAAATAAATGTGTTGTTTGAGGCACCTGAGACTCAGCAGTTCTTTATTACTCTGAGTGCTGGGCAGTGTGATAGCCCCAAGAATTGCTGGAGCCTCTGAAATGTCACACCACAGAGAAAGTAGACCTAAGGCCTGCAGAAGGAATAGAGGTTACTGAGTATCAGCTTAAAAAAGGAAGCTTATTCTTCCTCTTTTAAGCTAATACTTAAATACTACTACTTAAATACTACTACTCTGATACTATTCAGAGTGGGCCCAATACAATCATGAAGGCACTTTCTACAAGGTTATAGTAAGATTAGATGGCAGACAGCAAGAGCTGTGGCAATTTGAGAAGGAACCAGCCTGCTCTTACTGGGTTTGGAAATGCAGGAGGGCAGCTGTAAACTAAGAGGTGGAAAAGTAAAGGAAACAGATTGTCCTCAAGAAAGTCCAGAAAGTATTCTGCCTAACAGCACCCTGAGTGCAGCCTTGTGTTGGCTCTTTTAGAGCCCTGAACTTCAGAACTAAAAACAATACATTTGTTTTGTACTAGGCTATTTAGCTCTAGTAATTTGTAAAAGCAGAAGTCGGAAACATCATGTACATAAGAATAGTTAATAACACAGAAATTAGCACTTTATTTGTTATTTATTTATTTATTTGGTTTTTTTGAGTCAGGGTCTCACTATGTAGCCCTGGCTGTCCTCAAACTCACAGCAAACTGCCTGTCTCAGTCTCCCAAGTGCTGGGATTATAGGTGTGCGATACCATGCTCACAGAAATTAACACCTTAAATTGAGGAAATACCATAAAAGTGGCTTGGTAGCAGGCAAGTTAGTGAGAAAATTTTATAGGCATCTGGAAAAATTTTAAGGAACCACTATTTAGTAATTGTAAAATGGTGACTAGTATTATGTAATAGTGAACTGTTCTATAAAATTATTTTTTCATGATATAAAGACAGAGAATTATAATAATGTTTAGAGACTGAAGAAATTTGGAAGCAAATGTTGAAGGCATGAACTACTAGTAGTTAGTTAAGATGCTATATCAGAGAAATAAAATCAGAAAATAAAAGGTATATCAACAAAGTTAAGAGGAAAATAGAAAAACCAAATTTCAGACTTGCATGATGAGAAAATGTGAGCTGAATTTTTCTTTTCTGTCTTTCTTTCTTTCTTTTTTTTTTTTTTTTTTACCAAATCAATCTCTAATTCATTAAAACAGCGGCAGATAAGAACAAATTGAAGATAAAGTCAGTAAGACACAGCTTTAGGGCATATATTAAAGTAAGATTTGATGTTGCAGTTTTGTTAAACTTAAAATATTAAGAATATCCAGTTAATTGTTTAAATTAGAACTTTTAAAGTTATGTCTCTTAAAAAGGCTGATGTGATCAAAGTACTTGTAAATAAACCAAAACAAATGAGCATAGTTAAAGAAAGATAAAATCTGCATGTCAACTTCTCTATATCATATTTGCTCAAATTCTATTTTGGATGTATTCTCTGAAGTTATTTATTGTGTGTCAGTAACGTTTAAGCTTGGAGTTTGAATGAAATATATCACTTTACATATTGTAGGGGGTTCTTTTCCAATCTTTTAAAGGCCTTATAAAACAGGTATGAGCTCCCCTAAGCAGGAAGGGATTCTGCTAGTAGACCGCCTTTCGATTTGAACTGCAACTCTCTTCTG
This sequence comes from Chinchilla lanigera, assembly GCF_000276665.1. Taxonomy (NCBI): domain Eukaryota; kingdom Metazoa; phylum Chordata; class Mammalia; order Rodentia; family Chinchillidae; genus Chinchilla; species Chinchilla lanigera. The sequence goes on along the minus strand of NW_004955418.1, from coordinate 26,239,410 downwards.
AACTCACAGACTGCTTGCCTATCCTGAAGATTGTGTGATTTCCAAGTCTTTAGCAAAATCATTCTCCCTGCTTCCATGTCCCTTCCTCTGTCTCTCTATCTCAAAAGACACACACACACACACACACACACACACACACACACACAAACACTCATTGTTTTTTCCACTGGAGAATATGGACTCATTGAGCATATCCATAGAAAACGACGGATGTGCCTTCTGGAAAGTAGATTTGACTGAATCAAATAAATTAGCAAACACAAAATTTGTGAGAGAACTCCAAATAGCCATACTATAACCCATGACTTACAGGTTAAAATGTCTCTTATGTGGAAGATAAAGCAGAAGGACAAGTCCTTGTGAAATGTCATGCATGGTTAGTAGTACATAAGCCTTGTGACAATAACAGCCCCAATCCATTTGTTGAACATTAAGATTTAATAGACCTCTTCTATGATTTCCCCAAATTTTAGCACGCATATACATGGAAATGTGGAGAGAGAGTGAATGAGAAAGTGAGTGAAAGGAACTGGGGATTTAGCTCAGCGGCACAGCTCCTGCCTGGCAAGAGCAAGATCATGAGTTCAATTCCTGGTACCAGAATAAAACCAAGGGAAAAAAAAAAAAAGAAAGTGAGTAAGAGTGAGAACGAGACAGAGAGAGAGAGAGAGAGAGCAAGAGAGCGATACACAGCTGTGAGGAGTTCCAGGTTGCATTAGTAATATAAATGAACTAAGGTGAGGTAAATATTAATCTGAAAATATTATACAGGAAAAAAAATCATGGATTATTATAGAATCTGTTATGAAGAAAAATTTTATATTCATAACCATATAGTTTTGTTTCAATCACTATTTCATATAATTATTTTAGGATGATAACTATGTATAAATAATTGAAAGAAAAGAGATACTTTCAAAGAGTTAAATGTTTAAATTTTCTAATGGCAACAAATAGATACCTCCTAAACTGTAAAATTCAACAATGATATAAGTATATCATTTTCTGTACATACAGGAAATACTACAACAAATCATTGAAATACTACAACAAATCATTTTGAGTACACTGGCTGATGAGAAACGTGCAGTAGATCAGAGGATGAACAGTAGCTTGCATAGGAATCCTCTCTTCAGTGTGAATGTTACACAGATTTTTTTTCTTTATACTATGCATTGAAATCACACTGTTAAGATGAAATTGAGTTGTATAAAATAAAACTTTCCCCAACATTATATGAGAGAATGCTCCCTCCTTCTGCATAGGTTCATTGAGAAGTCTATTAGTTCATCATATTTCTCTAATTCTTAAATTCTTAGTCCATCTTTTCCAGCTATATTTATTGTCACAAGGCATAAGCCTTGTATTTTTCTTCTATTTATGAACGAATTATTTTTCAGTCTTGATTTACATTCATCTTCAATAAAACTAGCATGGTTGCCATGTCCAACACAACTCTTGAGAAACTACCAAGGGAGGACTGTGAAGAAATGAGGCACGAGTCAAAATGCAGAAAGGTGAGGTCAGGTGGAACTCTCTCTCTTGTTTGGAGACAAGAACTGCCCAATGAACACAGTGTGTTTATTTATACACTCTGCAGATTGGTGCCGGGTGAAACCTTTCTGCCTAACAACCTGTTCACCTAGCTTGCCTCGGGTGCCTCCTGTTCTCTGGGCTGGCCTTGCTCTAGGCCCACACACATGATTGATTAGCTTATGACCCACAATAGGTCACAAGTAAATAATAAATTATTGGAATTACCTGTATGTGTGCAGAGTATTCATTGGTTTTGTACATTATATTCAGCATCCCAACACAATATCATGTTTATAACATGAAAAGTAAACAGAAATCTGCAGTTGGATCAATAAAATTGTCAGTTTTTCTTGGTGAGAGCCAGTACTGTTCTGGATTTGAGAAATATGGGCTGCATGTATAAGGAATGATGTTCAGAATACAAATTGTAATGTGAGGACTCACTTTTTAGGTAAAGTAAGCTAATTATAGATCTAGCTAGATGTGTTTTTCACTTTATGCAAGACAAAATACAAAATGGTAGGAGCATGTCTGTCTTAGTTACTTTCCTGTCTTTGCTGGACATAATACCCAAATCCAAAATTAAGGAAGATTTATTTAGCTTACAGTTTGTAGAGGTTTCAGTCCATACTCAGCTGGCTCCCAGGCAGAGTGACTTGGCACATGGGCAACTGTTCATGGTGGTGAAAGAGAGCAAATGCAACAAGAGCAAAAGGGGAGAAGTAAGCTTCTTTTCCCCCCTTATATTTTATGCAGGTTACTTGTCCTCGGTTGAGTGTGCACTCATGACCATAATCCCGGTACTAGACAATGAACCAAACCCAAACTCTAGATTCAACTGCCTCTGAAAAGCCCACCCCTCCTGACCACATGAGATTTTGGGGGGACATCTAGGCACAAGCCATAACAATGTCCTTTTATCCTTTGATGTACTGATACAGAAATAAAATTCTTGGGGGCTGGGGATTAGCTCAGTGGCACAGCACCTGACTGGCAAGCACAAGGTTGTGAGTTCGATTCCCAGTCCTGGAAAAACAAAAAACAAAACAAAACAAAAAACAAAAAATAAAATTCTTTATCAAAACATAATGCTCTACAATGATTAAAGGGAGAAAGAGAAAGAGTCAATGGCAAGAGAAACGAAAGCACATTTAAAACTTGAGGATCATAGGTCAATATAAATTTGTGACTGGGCCAATCCACTAACATATCAGTAATGAGTATTCCTGTGGTTGAGTCATTCTGTGGGATAGTAAGGATTTTACGAGGTTGTGCTCAGGATAGTCATTGAGTTAACTGAAGTCTTTATGAGTGAGCATAGAAACATAAGTGCTGATTAAAAACCTGGGAATGGCTAGATAACCCATGGAAAATTGCCTTTTAATTTCAAGAGACTACCCATAGACTGTAAAATTTTACACAGTACGACAAAAGTGAAAGTATTGTTACATTTTTTTCTTTTCATTTCTATCTTAAACTTTCCTGCAGGTCTACTTTATTTTGTGAAATTTACTTCCACTTGTAAGTACCCCACATATGAGATTTAAGTTTCTGGGTATGTAGCACTAAAACCTCACTTCTACTCTCTATTGCTTGAATGTCATGTGTCATAATACGAATTCATCCTAATTAGTATTTCTAATTTACTGTTGAACATCTCCAGCAAATAAACCTAATGTCTTCTGTTTGCTCATCATTTTCTGGACCGGAGGTTGCTCGAGGAGGAGAGAATGAATTAGAATCACCTGAAGGTTTATTAAAACAGACTATGGCCCCGCAGTCTCAGAGTTCCTGATTTTAGTGGTTTGTGATGAGCCTGGTTACATTTCCAACGTGTCCTCAGCAGATGCCAAAGAGGTTAATGGCAGTGGCACAGTTTGAGAATCCTGCTATGGATTACATGGGACTGGTTTTGATGATTTCAAAAAATAAGCCACTATCAATTCAGCAAGCATCTGTCAGATACAATTTTAGGGCCAGAGAGGTTAGGATTGAAAAAAGCAAGTCTCTGTGTTCAAGGATTATCAGATTTTAACTATGCTTTTTATTAATTTGTTTACCATATAAATCAAACATATAATCCCCAAATCTCTAGAACAGTACTCTCTGAAAAAAGTAGGATGTGAGCCAATTAATCAATTTTAAATATTTTTATAGCCATATTTAAAAATAAAAGTGTGAAATTAATTTTACTAATATATATGTGATTAATCTTAATATAGCCAAATTATTTTAACACACAATGTACATGACGTTATTCACGAGATCTTTTACATTATTTGTTTTTATGTTAAGAATGAAATAAATGTGACACTTACACTTAAATCGTTGCTGTATTTGGGCTGTTGACATTTCAACTTCCCAACATCTACATGTGGCTAAATGGCTGTCACAACGTGTAGGAGAGAGAACCAAGAAGTTATCAAGAATGATTTCACATCTTGGGGGTTTTAGCTGTGACACTGATGAAGACCTCCTCAGGCGTGTTTTTCTGACTGACTTCTCAGTGACGATCTTGTCTTTTATTCCTGACTTAGGTTTATTTCCACAGTTAATTGGGAAACTTCAAAAACTTCTTTTTGAAACTAGCATATTTGTTGATATCCGTTTCTTCTCTTGTCTTATCAGTTTAAAACTCAATGTTACTTTTATTCTCATTTTTTAAAAAAAGCTTATATAGTTTCTTGTATTTTTCCCTGAAAATTTTAATACTACTCTTACTCTAGAAAGAGCCCTTTTCAAGTAATATGTATCTTCTTACACTGTCTCAAATCTCTTTTATGTGCTATGTTCTCTTTTCCTCAAAACTTGTTTCATGGCTGTTCTGTACAGTGCTGTAGAGATGTAAAGCTCATCTGAAGCCCCTGCCCCCAAGACAATGCTATCTGACTCTCTTCTTTAAGCTACTTCTGATAGAAGCAGGCTTTCGTCCAGTATATTTCTTGTTCACAAGGTCCAGCGTTCAAGGGTCCGGCTGTCACCAGCACACAGTTCATTTACAATTACAGCTCCTCAGTGTCTTCCTTGTTTAACATTACTATATACTACAAGGAGCCCTGCTTGGGCTACACTGGCCCTCTCAGGAGTGGTGACAGTGGATATCCTTGTCTTGTTCCTGATTTTAAAGTGAAAGTTTTCAGTTGCTGACCATTTAGCATGATGTTGACGGTTGGTTTGTCATAGATGGCTTTTCTCAGAGTGAGGTAAAGATCATCTATTTTATTTTCTGTAGTGTTTCTTTTTTTTTTTTGGTTTTTTTCCGGTACCAGGAATCGAACTCATGACCTTGCGCTTGCCAGGCAGGCGCTGTGCCGCTGAGCTAAATCCCCAGCCCCTCTGTAGTGTTTTTATCATGAATGAGTGTTGGACTTTATCAAAAGTTTTTTCTGCATCTATTGAGATGATCATGTGATTTTTTTTTCATTGTCTCTATTGATATGGTATATTACATTAATTGATTTGCATATATTGAACTATCCCTACATTGCTTGGATGAATCTGAATTGGTCATGTTGTGTAATCTTCTTGATGATTTGCTGTTTTCTGTTTGTTGATATTTTATTGAGAATTTTTGTATCTAAATTCATTAGGGAGGTTGGCCTGCAGTTCCCTTTTTTGGTTGCTTTTTTTTCTGGTTTTGGTATCAGGGTAATACTTGCCTCCAGGAATGACTTAGGGAGAATGCCTTCTCTTTCAATTTCATTTAAGAGTTTGAGAAGAATTGGTGTTAAATCTTCTCTAAATTTCTTGTAGAATTCAGCTGTGAATCCATCAGGACCTGGGCTTTTCTTTGCTGGTAATTTTTTTATTATATTTTCAGTTTCATTGGCTGATATTGAGTTTTCTCAGGATTTTCATATCTTCTTGATTCAGCTTTGGTAATTCCTATGTATCTAGGAATTTGCCCATTTCCTCTGTGTTTTCCATCCTATAAGAGTAAAGATTGTTGAAGTAGGTATTGATGATCTTCTGAATTTCTATGTGATCTGTAGTGATTTCATTCCTTCCATTTCTTATTGTACGTATTTCTGTTTTTTCATTCCTTTTCTTGATAAGGTTGGCTAGTGGTTTATCAATTTTATTTATTCTTTCAAAAAACCAACTCTTTGTTTCATTAATTCTTTGTATTGTTTTCTTAGTGTATACTGCATTAATTTCTGCTGTGATCTTTATAATTTCCTGCCTTCTTTGGACTTTGAGCTTGACTTACTTTTCTTTTTTAGAAGCTTGAGGTTCAACATAATGTTGTTTATTTGTGTTCATTCTGTGTGTTGGTTTGGGCAGCTTATTTTGCAAGGGGAACAACATAATACAGGACACATACTTTATATGATTATTTATAAGTCACCCAAAGAGCAGTATACAAAAGAATGCAGGGAATCTGTCCACACACTAAGACCAAGGAATCCAGCTGAGGGCCTGGATCCCACAACAATGTCCTACATGAGTCGAGCTGAATACCCAGAGCTCATAACAGTGCCTCCCATGAATCCAGCTGGAGGCCCAGAACCCATGAGAACGTCTCATGCAGACCTGTTTCACGGATCTGCTGGGAAGGCCCAAAGGTCAGTGGTGAAATCTACAAAGTCTGTGCCAGCAGGAAGAAGGATCTGTGCTAGCAGGCTGAGGGATCTGCACTGGAGCCAGGAAGTGATGCTTAGAAGAACCACAACTCCCCCAAAAGGTACCACGGCCATCCTCGGCAACTGTGAGGTCCTGAGCTCCTCTGATGATCAGGATGGCCAAATTCCCATCAGGGAAACCAATGCAGCAAGCTTTTCCAGGAGGCTGGCAGTGTACCATGTTCCCCTCTGAAACCAGGAAGCCATGCTCAAAGTGAGGACCAGAGTTCCCCAAAGTGAACCAAAGCCATTCTCAGTGCCAGCGAGGTCCTGAGCTCCTCGGAGGATGAAAACAGCCAAGTTCATCAGAAAGCCAGCTCCCCATGGTCTCTCTCAGCTCCCGACAGCCTCTCTCAGCTCCCAACAGCCTGCTTCTTCTTCTCCAGGTCTGCCTCTTATGCTGCTGGCAACAGTCCTCAGGTGGCCTCCCACACCCAGCACCACTCACTCAGTTCAGCTGGGGGTTATAAGTTGACCACCAGTTATCAATCCACTACATTCTGTTTTCCTGGTGTAGGAATTGATTGCTATAAAATTCCGTATGAGGACTGATTACATTGCATCCCAAAGGTTCTTGTAAGTTGTTGCATTTTCATTTGATTGTACATATTGTCTAATTTCTTATTTAATTCCTTCTGTGACCCATTGCTTGTTCAGGAGTGTTATTTAATTTCCATGGTTTGAGGGAGTTTTGTGATCTCTTTTGTCATTAATTCCAATTTCATTGCACTATGGTGTGATAGTATGCATGGGATAGTTTTAATTCTTTTGCATTTACTTAAGCATGTTGTATTGGCTAGTATGTGGTCTATTTTGGAAAATACCCCTTATGCAGCTGAGAAGAATGTGTACTCTGATGTTGGGTAGAACACTCTGTAATGGTCTACTAAGTCCATTTGTTCACAAGTTTGGTTAAGTTATGTTATTTCTTTGCTGATTTTTTTGTCTAGTTCATCTATCTCTTTGTGACATTGGAGGTTGAAGTCCCCTGTTATAATTGTGTTACTGCTTGTTTGATTTTTCATGTCAATTAAAATTTATCATGTAGTTGAGTACTCCTGGATTTGGTGCATAGATATTTATGATTGTTATCTCTTCCTCTTGCAGTTTTCTCCTAATAAGTATGTAGTGACCTTCTTTGTCTTGATCATTCTTGCTTTGAAGATCACATTGTCTGCAAACAGAATAGCTACCCCTGCTTTTAATTATGTTCCTGCCACATGGAGTAGTAGTCTCCATCCTTTGACTTTCAGTCTATGAATTTCCATTTAAGTTAAATGTGTTTTAGTATACAGCATATTGTTGGATTTTGTGTCTTGATCCACTCTCTCAGTCTGCTTCTTTTGATTCATGATTTGAGACAGTTTACAGTATGATATGTATTGGCTTACCATTGTCATGTCATTTTCTTGATGTTGGTTCCTTAATTTCTCCCTCTGCTGAAGTGCTTGCTCTGCTTGGTGGTTCCTTTCTACTGCTGTTCTTGAAATTATGGTCATATTTATCTCTTTCTACAGCATCTTTTTGTACTCTTCTTAGGGTTTGTCTGGCACTCGTGAATTTATTCAGTTGTTCTTTGTTGTGGAAATATTTTATTTCTTCATTAATTTTGAAGGATAGTTTTGCAGGTTATATCAATCTGGGTTGAAAATTATTTGTTTGGAGGACCTGAAGTACTTCACTCCAAACTCTTCTTGACTTGATGGTTTGTGTTGAGAAATCTGCTGTGTTTCTGATGGGTTTTCCTTTATAGGTGACCTGTTTATTTTCTCTAATAGCTTTTAATATTCTTTTCTTTGGCTGAGCTTCTGGGATCTTGATTATTATGTGTCTGCATGTAGATTTATTTTGATTATGGTAATTGGAGTTGTATATGCCTCACCTACCTGTATGTCAAAATCTTTTTCCATGCTTGGGAAATTTTCTGCTATTACTTCTGCAAATAGTCTTTTTATGTCATTTGTGTTGACTCCTGCTGCTTTATCGACACCTATTTACCTCACATTATTTTACTTTGCATCATCTTGCTGCTGCTGAATTGTTATTTCCTGGTCCCTTGTTATTTATGAGAGATCCTTCCTTCCATGATCATTAGCTCCAAGGCTGTCTTCAAGATATGAAAGTCTATCTTCAGCTTCCCGCAGGTGGTTTGCAAGGTTTTGATGGAATTTTTAATTTCCTGGATATCTATTTGAATCTGTTTCATGCATTCTAATTCTTTCCTATTTTGTTCATTCAAGGTTTCCTTCGTTTTTCTATGTTTCTCTATTTTTTATCTACATCTTCTCTGGATGTGTTGTGCAGTTCTTCCATTATTGTTGTCATTTCTTTTTTACCTGAGAGATTATTTCTGCTCTAATGTCTTCTATGGCCTGATGGAGTTGTTTCTTTGCTTCAGTTGCTATTGTTTCAGAAATTTCAAGTTTATGACTTAAAGGCTCTTCCATGTGGCTGTCTCCTGGATTCATTTTGGGTGAGGTAGAGGTCTCAGATTGTACTTTTCACCCGTATTTTTTTATTTTTGTAGATCCAGAGGTTCTCCAGGGCTCAGCCTCTCCCCCACAATGACGTCAGAGTAGCAGAGCAAGGCTTCCAGAGCTCCCCAGTAGTCAGCATGGTTTCCATGATAGTGTGGGGCAAGAGTGTGGTCACCAAGGCTTCTGAAGATGTCTGGGCTCAATATGTCTCCTATACCAGTGGGACAGTAGTGGGTGCATGGTTACTGAGGCTCCCAAAGCCCTCAGGGTCTTAGCTTAGTTCCCATGATTATGGGAGTGGGGTGGATATGTGGTCACTGAGGCTCCCAAAGTTCTCTGGGGCTCAGCTGGACTCTCATGCCAGTGGGGGAAGGATAAGGGGCAGCTCTCCGAAGTTCTTGAAGCTGTCTCCATTGTCTTATATAAAGTACTTCTGAAGAACAAATTGGAAGAATCTGCATTCTAGAGCTAATTATAACTAATAATTTCATTGTAATTAAGAGTCAACTTCTTTACTTAGTTGAATAGTTTTGGTTAAATAACTTAGGAGGGCTATGTTTTCCAAAGTCATGTTATAAAAACAAATACATATGTCTTCACTTATAGTTCCACACTGTTTGCAATATAGATGATGGGTAATGAAATGGTATGGAGTTTTAAAATGAAAAAGATGCAGAAGTTAAAATAAAGTATTGTGAAATTAATTATAATACCATCTACAAGGAATAAATCCATGCATAAGCTTACCTAATCTTTCAGAGTCTTATGTTCTCATTTAAAAGTGGGGCTAGAGTTTCTTTTTTTTTTTTTTTTTTTTTAGAGTTTCTACTATCCAGAGACAAATAGTGTCTAGCACTTAACAAAATATAGACATATGGAAAGTGCTCAGAAAACAATCATTTTGTTATGGTTTTGACAACTTGATCTCATGAGTTCAAAATTTCATACTCTATATTAAATATTGTAATGTCATCTAATAAGTGTTTTTATTCCAAGCAAATGGAAAATCTTAATTATATAGTTCATTCTAAAATTGTATATTCTAATATACTGTATCATCAAAATGTAAATTGTATTGAAATCAATACCATTTCACTTTTTGTGTCTCTAAAATTTATTTTTAACTTAAGAGGCTGAGGCAGGAGGATAGTTGTGAGTTAGAGACCAGCCTTGGCTACAAATTGAGCTCAAGGCCATTCTGAAGCACGTACCAAGACCCTGTCTCTAAAAGACAATAAATAAATGAATAAATAAGTAAAAGTTATGTTTAACAATGTTACTACTGATTAAGTTGTTCATCAGAATCTATATTATTATTCCAACTCTTCACATCAGTTTTCTATTAGAGATCTAATTAACTGCAAATAGAAACACACACCCACTAAATGTTAGTATCTGTTCTTTAAAATGATTTTACTTCTACCAAAGCACACAAATGATTATGACAATATTTAAATTAAGTAGAAATATTTTATTATTCCATTATTAAATTACCCCTTAAATGAGTCTTGAAGAATTTTGTTAATTTGATATATAGGTCTTATTTGCAATATTTTGCATAATAATGTGGTGCACTAGTTTAGATTTCAGTACATATAAATAATCCTTATCATATAGCTCAAGTCCTCAAACTTCCTTATCTTCAATTTGTAGGCTTTTCTCCAAATTTTCCATGTATTTTAAACCATTTAGTTGGCTTATTTGTTAAAATTTAAGTTTCTTCAATTTCCTTGCTGTGGAAAAGTAACAAAGAATAAAAAGTAAAATGTATATTTTATAATTAAGTGTACAATAGTGCCTAACTTTATATTAATTTTTCACTGATTTATTGATAGCTTAAGTAACTACTGATTTAATCACAAAGTGATGATTGACTGTACCTTATGATCTGTGTGTTTTATCAGTGGTAGAACAAAAGGGTCAGCAAGATTATGCAGTTTCTACTCTCCTGAAATTTAAAATGTAACTAAGGACAGTTGATTAACATAACAATTGAAAAAATAAATGTAAAATTGTACTATGCGATGAGTGCTACGAAGAAGAAATAAATAGCAAAATGAAAACACCTTAACCAATTTGGGACAGCCTGGGAAGTCATGCAGGAAGTACTGTGTGAGTTCAAAAGGAGGAGTAGTCATCAAGTTCTAGGAGTCAGGGATACAATGTGAGAAACCCCAGGGCAGAAGATATCATTGCAACATACACTGTGGAAGACATGAATAGATATTGCTCTTATATGTACATTTTTAGTGTCCACAAGAACAATAATTTTAACCAGAAATAAAATACAATAATAACTTTTGTGATAATATTAGGTTATGAATTGTTGCTCTCTTAGAGTTGAAGGCTAAAGTTGGTATCTTCCTGCAAAGTTGCAAATTGATGAACATACGAATGACTTAAGGTTAGCTGGGTTGCTAGGCTCTTTTTCTGAAGCATTCCTCTAATTCTGTGTTTGGTAAAGAGGCTCTGTAAAGCATATGCTGGTATCTTGCTTATCTTTTGAGACAACAAAGCTGTGTTACAAAATACTCCCAACCTGAGATGGCTCAGAATAGTTAGAGCAGCTCACCGACTGGCAGGCTGGCTACGGGGTCTCTGATTCTGGGGGCTCCTTCATGGGCTGTAAGCAGAGGTGTCTCTGCTAGGGGTCTCCGTGCATCTGGATTGGGCTCTTCGTGCATCTGGATTGGGCTGTTTTGCAGGCCTGCGCTTGGCATGGAGCAGCCACAGCAGGGACACTAGAGTGATTCACCTTTACACCAGCTTTACCTTCCAGCAGGCTTGCCAGAAGACCCCAGAGAAGTGACAATATCTGACTGCCTCCCCGAAGTCTACCTTTGCTGCACATTTGCCACTTTGCCATGTGCTAAAACACATCACATAGCCAGGCCCATTGTCAGTGTAAAAGCGCTTTCCCAACAGTCACGGGTGCAGAAACATGGGAAGGCTCTGGGTGAAGGATTTGAGCGATCCACGGGTAGCTGCATTCAGAGCTGCAATGATAGGTTTTAAAAAATAAAGGAGTACTCTGCTTTTGAAGTGTTTGCTTACAGACGCTAAGAACTTGGCACGTTAATGGAAAGGTCAGCTTGGCTGAGAGCTGAGAGCCAAAGGGAGTGGGGCCGTGTCTCTGAATTCGGTGACTTTCTTCTCTTCTGATTGAGTGAGTGTATGCAATGAACAATGCACAAACTCTCCCGTTAGGAATCATTAAGCGGTACATTTGCGGGATAACCAAAATTAATTTCCTCGGGATGTAATTTCCCAAGAATAACACTAAAATATAAGTAATAAGTTTAATGATACAGAAATCATAAAAAGTTCATTCTGATTCTTAAGAACATTATAATTCTACAAGGTAGCACATATTTCAGTCTTCTTTTGCGTTTTTTGGTATTTTAAATGGAAAATAATTTCACTACTCACTCCTGGCGCAAAAGTTGATTTTCTTTTTGTTCAGATGATTTGATTGTATGATTTCATTTTTTTGTTTAAGATAAAATATGACTTTTATGTGGATTATACCTCTTTGAATTTCTCTAACATGTATTGTGGCAATTTTATATTTGTTTTGATTCTTTTACAATGTTTACACCTGTCTGATTTCAGAAAAAATTTGTTCTGTAGCAGTCATTCAGAAAAATACAGAAAACATGTGTTCTTGTCTCAGAAAGTGAACATAACTCTGAAAGAAACACTTAGACTTTTAAAAATGGGCATTAGCAGCACCTCAAATGTTTATCCATCCTCTCCCAAGTATTACCTCTTCCTGCTTAAAGGTAACCTCTAATAAGGTTTCTTGCACCATCAACGAGTTGTTCTTTTGTTTTTCAACTTTATAAGCAGAGTTCTACAGTCAAATTATTTAACTTGGTCAAATTTTGGTGATTTAATTATATTTAATTAAATTTCATATGACTCTGGTCATATTTGTAGCCATGTGTGTGTAACTTCCATAATGTCTTTTTGAGGTTCATACTTACTGCAATAACTGCATCCTCTGTGAATACAAGCTCCTCCTCTACCTGGCACTGACTGATGGACACATCAGCTGTCTCCAGTTTCAGATTGGTATGGCTGATACTCACTGTCATCTGACCCTTCCTGCTCTCCTCCCATTCATAGGTTCCTCCTGAACGGGATGAGATTTGGAGGTGGTAGTTCAGAGAAGTGGTGAGACCATCAGAGCACAGTTCTTGTGAAAGAATTAACACAGTTATAAAGGAAGCCTCAGAGGAGGACCCTGTCTCCTTCTTCCACATGGACACTTAAGAAGAGATAAGGAAAATGTATTTAACATGAAGAATACTACTGTGCCATAAAGAAGGATAACTTCAGTTCTTTGTAGGAAAATAGATGCACTATGAGACCATAATATTGAGTGAAATAAATCAGGTACAGAAGCTTAAATAATGCATGTTTTTTTTACATGAGAAATGCAAATTATAAATAAAGAGCAAAATAAAGGGTAGATAAATAGGAAGTGTGGAGATGGATTTTCAAGGGGAAGGGGATCAAGAGATGGGGAGGGACAGGGAGGTGGAGAAGGGCTGGAGAAGGCGTGGAGGTGTGTTACAGGTGTGCACTGTCCCCACACAAGGAGTGCCACCGCACTGTGCTGCACACACAGACTCATAAAAGTGAACAAAATGTTGAAGGATTAAAGATAGGAAATAAAGAAGGCACTAGAAAGGGGGCCAATTTGCTCATGACAAATTTCTGATGCCTGTGATCTTGGGCTTCTCAGCATCTAGAGCTGTGAGAAATAAATTCCTGTTGTTTACAGGATGCTAAATTCTTGATATTTGATTACAATAGCTTGAGAAGACAAGATCGGTCATCCATACTTGCATACTTTTGTAGGGCACCTTTTGGATTTTTCTTGGGTAGTTATCCAAGTCTCAAATTATTAATTAATATACTAACTAGATATGTATATATACATGTGCTTATTGTCTTAAAAAACTTTTCTAAAGTTACTCTGCAAAATTATATTTCCACTAGTAGTACAAGATTCTTCCAATTATTTTACATCTTCTCCCTCCTTGGTATTGTCAGAAATTTTTATTTTAGCCCATTCTGCTAGATATGTGATGGCATTACACTGGTGGTTTGAATTTAAATTTCTTTAAAAATCATGTTGAACAAACTTTCATGTGCTTGTGTGGTGCTTATGTGCCTTGTTTTGTAACACTGTCTAATCCAATTTCATGAGTTCTTTATGTATTCTGGATACAAATATTCAGCACCTACAGATTCTGGAAATATTCTCCTCATCTGTGGGTTGCCTTTTCATTTCCCAAAAATGACTTTGAAAGAACAAAAGTTTAAAAATTAGATGAAGTCCAACTGTTCATATTTTACCTTTTACAGGTTGTGTGCTAGGATTCTTAACAAAAATCTGCATAATCCAAGGCCACGGATATTTTTTCCCTCAATTTTCGAGTATCAGAATTTTGGCACCTATATTTAGATCTGCAAACCAACCTGTAGTAGTTTTTGTGTAAGGTGTGCAGTAGGGATCACGGTTTTCCTCCTGCTCCTTTTCCCTGACTGCATGGGGATAGCCATTAACCGAGCACTATTTATTGAGCAAACAACATTTACCTCATCAATTACAGGCATTTTGTAAGTAAATCAAATGTGTGGGCCCATGTGTGGATATGTAAGTATGTTATCTTTGTTCTTATTTCAAAATCATTCTCTGTGGGTCCTTCAGTTCTCTATAAATTTGAGAACCATGTTATCAATTTCTACAAAAAAGACTAAAGAGATTTTGAAAGAGATTGGACCTACTTACATTCAATAAAATTCAGTTTTATTTACCTTCTTAAACCTTTACCTTCCTACCAACATTTCAGTTTAATTTACCTTCCTCATGTTTGTTTGACCATCCTGTCTGCTTTCATGCCTCTCTTCTTGTGTGTATTCTTTTTAATTAGTCACGTGTTTACAATTTTGTACTCTGTTCCATTGTACTCTCTCTGAGCTCATTCAATATACTGTTGTTTCTGTTACTGCTACAGATTGAAAAATATATAAATTGGTAATATTATTTCATTACAATTAATAAATTAGGGGCTGGGGATTTAGCTCAGTGGCAAAGCGCCTGCCTGGCAAGCGCAAGGTCGTGAGTTCAGTTCCCGGTACCGGAGA
>NW_004955418.1:26222981-26224516 GCF_000276665.1 Chinchilla lanigera | reverse complement strand
GCTTGCCAGGCAGGTGCTTATGCCACTGAGCTATATCTCCAGACCCAATAAATTAAAATTTATGCAGCCATATGAGGTTTGCAGCTCCTGTGTTGAGCACAAAAGTCCTTGATGATGCTTGGGCTTTAGTTTTGGCCTATCTGTCCTATATTTGGTGTCACCTACTTCTCTTATTTATTGCAATGTTATATGTGCTATGTATTATTACATATTGTAATTGTTTATGTATTTTGCATGTATTATGTGTTACATATATTACTGTATACTTGTATTTTAATGTAAAATTCTTTTTAATTTCATAAGACTTTAAAAATTTTAAAGCACTCAGATTGTAGTGAGAACACAAACATTGGTGAAAAAATGGAACGTCACAGAATTAAATGGGAATATAGCCCTTGATCATGGACTGGAAAAATTAATGCTGCTAAGATAGTCATGCTTCCCAAGGATCAATAAATTGAGTGCAACCACTATCAACACGTAATGACAGTAATCATGGAAATAGAAAAAAATCTAAAATTTGTTTAAAGATGAAAAGACTTTAATATTTAAAGTAATCCTTAGCAAAAAGAAACACACCTAGAGTTTGTAAATGTAGCACTCTGGGAGGCTGAGGCAGGAGGATTGCAAATTCAAGCCCAGCCTGTGTAATTTAGAGACTTGAAAAAATTAGGAGGACTCTTTGGAAAAATAAGGAGAGGGGATGGAAGGAAGAAAGGAAGGAAAAGACTGGAGATATCACAAGATATGGAAATAATATGAATATCCTTTGATCAAAGAAAGGGTAAAGAGAATGTGGTGTATATTGACAATGCAATATTATCTGCTCATCTAAAAGATGGCAGTTGCTTTAAGGTGGAAAAATTCAGAGGACATTATATTAGATGCAGAAAGACAGATACTCAGTGTCTTTACTTGTATGTGGGATCTAAAATGGAATGTATGTAATTCATAGAAATAGAAATGAGCCTGCGAGATATCAGGGTCTGTGTTTGAATGTGAGGGGGAAGAAAAAGTGCGGGAGATTCCAGTCAAAGGATATAAAGTTTTCATGAGGAGTAAATGATGGAGCTATACAGTATGGTGGCTCTAGCCAACCACAATATACCCTGTACTTTGTATTGCTAAAAGTAGATTTTAAATCTTTTTATCACAAACATATAAGAATATGAGTAAGTAGATGTGTGAATTAGCTTGATTTCATCATTACATACTGCATATATAAAGTGCATGTGCTCCCTAAATCGATATAAGAAAATATTTTCCAATACATTTGAATGCATTAAAATGTTCAATTTCAGTACCGTTTATGCTCTTCTGTCATGAAAAATATACTCTAGTTGAAGCCTGTTTTTCAGTGCGTGGCATTATCATGGATTTCCTGTGTATTTTTAGTAAAGAAATAGGAGGAAGTAAGTCTCCACTTCCTGGATTTCTATGCCTTTTGCCTAACAGTCAATCAACAAACCCAGAAGAACTCCAGAATTACTTTCAAAACCTTTCATGGCATCTGTAGCTTCTGCTTTGTCTGGAAG
>NW_004955418.1:26101208-26222699 GCF_000276665.1 Chinchilla lanigera | reverse complement strand
AGTGGCTTCCCTTGAAAATTTGAAGCCAAGACCGACTCAGTAATCTCTTCCTTATATAGGGGAGAAGATAGGGAAGAACAGTTAAGACAATTTTTCATTTTTCTGCAGAATCTTTTCTGTCTAATGAATTTAAGTCATCTGCAGGTTTCAGTGTTTTTTGCTGTTTTTTTATTGTTTGTTTGTTTGTTTTTCCAGTACCGGGAATTGAACTCATGACCTCGCACTTGCCATGCAGCTTGAACCCTTTGGAGCTAAAAACTCAATAATGTCAAATAAGCCATTAAATATTTTAATAATCCAAGCTCAGTCAATGTTATAGTCTGTATATTTGCACATATTTAAATTTATTTGTGCAAACTTGATCACCAATGTGGTGGTAACCAGAGTTGGAACCATGGAAAGGTGGTTAATGTTCTTGTGAAACAACTCCCAGAGAGCTGGCTTCTCAGTGTGAAGAGGCAGAGGAAGGTGACCAAGCACACAGGCCTCATCAGACACCAGATATCCTTGTATCATGATTTTGGACTTCCAGCTTCCAGAACTGTGGGACTAAATTTTTTGTTGCTTATAAACTAATTTTGCTTGGAACAGCCAAAATAGCTGTGAAAATGGCTAATATGAAGTTATCCTAAAATTAAATACTAAATTCAGCTCTTTCCATACTGTCACTGTGTAGCAAATATCTCTCTCTCTTTTTTTTTTTTTTTTTCAGTACCAGGAATCAAACTCATGACCTTGCACTTGCCATGCAGGTGCTGTGCCGCTGAGCTAAATCCCCAGCCCGCAAATATATCTCTTAAGAAAATACTGTACTCATACAAAAGTTGACTTTTATCATTTCAGATATTATTTACTATTGACATTTTGGAGGTTAACAAATTATACCTCTTCCTCTTATAAACCTAGGGCCAATGGAGGTAATTATATAAGAATTCAAAAAATATAGCAATAGAAATGTGAGTAGCACATTGAATGCAATATATTCAGGAGAGAGTAGGCAGAACATTTACATACTCACTAACCACTGTGCTTGCTATTTTTCTCTCTGCATGTACTTGATCGATTTCATTTTGTTTCATTTCACTTATTTGTTTGGAAAATGAAGAAGCCATGGGATTTGAATGCCCTAAGATTTCCCCAATAATGTTCGTGACTCAACATTTATGCTTGGTTTGGCATTGAGATGCTGTTGATAGCCAGTCTCTT
Source organism: Chinchilla lanigera (assembly GCF_000276665.1). Classification (NCBI taxonomy): domain Eukaryota; kingdom Metazoa; phylum Chordata; class Mammalia; order Rodentia; family Chinchillidae; genus Chinchilla; species Chinchilla lanigera. The sequence goes on along the minus strand of NW_004955418.1, from coordinate 26,221,493 downwards.
TTCTGCATTTCAAAAAGCTTATGAGACTGTAGATGATTCAGAAATGAAAACGATTGTAGTAAAAGGAGGAGAAGCCTGTGAGCATGGACTATAGAAAAAGACTTTCAGACAGAGTAAGTGCCTTAAGAAAAGAAATGAAAAATGCTTCATTTCAAAGATATTTTAGTTCCTTTATAGACATAAATTTTTGCATGTCCTTGGCTACAGAAAGGCCACATGACTTTATTATAAACATTATTAACCACTTCACCAGTGGATAAAAATGTATCTTAGCAGGCTTATCTCATTGCTAAAAAACGTGTAGGTTTCACTGATACTCCTTCGTAGATGAAGAAAGTAGAAGAAATGTTATAAATTTTGAAACAGTAGAATTCCAGTGTATTTATAGGAATTGAAAATATGTATTCTTTACAAAAGAAATATTAGATACTCTACTTTATCCTTCATATTACAAACCTTGCATGTGGACATAAATTTAATTTTTAAACACTTGCAAATATTTCTTAAAAACTTTTCATTTTTTTTCAGAGGCTTTAAGTTTTTATTACAATCTGTAGAAAGCTAAGCCATTATGACGGAGAGAGAGAGAAAATAAAAGGAGAGAGAAAGAAAGGAGGGAGAGAAAGAGAGAGAGAGAGAGAGAGAGAGAGAGAGAGAGAGAGAGAGATGGGGAAAATGGAAAATCATCAAATTTTCTTTGATCTCTCAGAGAGAAAGACCTTCCCACAATCTGAAGAAAGAGGAACACAAAGTGAAGCTGACATTAATTTATCTTGTAATAAAAGCTGCTAGAATCCAGTAACTGCTAGGAATACTTGCTGGAAGCTCAGGATGAAGTACCTTGATAATTAAAACCAATGGAAACCTAGTTTCAAGATAGTCTCCAGACTTTTGTAGTTTTACTTCCAGGAATTCAAACCGATTTTTCAAAGTGAATATTGAAAAATATATTTCTTTCTATTTCAAGCTAAATGAAGAAAAACATTAACCACTTTGAAAAAAAGTTTAGAGAAAAGTAATTACACTGAAATAAACCTAGATTGTTCTCCTAGATTGCTTTTCAAGAGAAAGAAAATTACCAAAGCCCATGGAACCCAAGGAAGGTAATGTAAGCCATTTCCCATCTCCAGTACCCTCTAACTTTCCTGTCCTTGAAAATTTATACAAAGTCTAAGAGGCACCTAAAATGAGCCCAGAGAGGGACTTATGCTAAAGAAAAACACTGAGATTTCATCATAATGTGGTAGGATGCTTTTTGTCTCGATGTCTTACTAGAAAATTAATAGTGCCCCAGTATGAATTACAATTGAGAAAACTGCAACATACCTTTCATTTAAGAAAGGAGCCTTGGGAAGCCACAAGAAAAGAGGATTAAAAAAAAGAAAAGGAAACAAGAAACCTTGACAGATCTGAGGCCTCTAATATCCCTACCTATAGTAAACATTAAGCACAGTTCAATTGTTGATCAAGCTAACGCAAAAGCTCATGCTAAAAGCATAATTATATCAGTTTCTATTTTCCAGTACTTCTTGACCTACTTTCCACAAGAAATTCACATGATTCTTTTAGTAAAAAAGAAGAAAAACACAGAAACATAAATTCATGTCTAAAGAGGCAGAGCAAGCATGAGAACCAAACAAAATATTCAGATTTAAGAATTTCCGCATAGAAATATTTAAATAACCATGATTGATATATTAGAAACTCCAGTGATGAATTAGACAACACAAAAAAGACAACAGGGAGAGAGAGAGAAAGAGAAAGAGAGAGAGAGAGAGAGAGAGAGAGAGAGAGAGAGAGAGAGAGAGAGAGCGAGAGAGAGAGAGAGAGAGGCTCTAAAAATCAAGCAGAACTTCTAGAAATGACAAACAATGAAGCAAAAATAAACAACTTTGGTCACTTCAACAGTGAAAGCACATCACAAAGGAAGTAATCCGTAAGGATGGAGGTGTGTCAATAGAAATTTTCCAAATGGAAATGAAAGAAGACAAAAATGAGTCGAGATTCAGTATCTGTGAGGAGACTACAAAATGTAACACCCATATAATGGGAATGCTAGAGGAAGAGAGAAATAAGAAGATTAATAACTGAATTAATCATGGGTGATAAGTTTTCACAATTATTAAGCCATTACACCAGAGGATGCCACGCAGGATAATTACCAAAAACCTACTCCTAGACGTTTCAGATTCACACGGCAGTAAACTAAAGACAAAGAGAAAACCTTGTAAAATCCAGGAAAGGGAAACCTCATTGCCTATGGACGAGTAAGAATGAAAATAACATGAAGTTTCCTGTCAAAACCACACACACAAGAGGAGAAAGCAGTGAAATATTTTATGTAAGAGAAAACCATCACCAACTCTGAAGTTTCTATCCAATATAATGCTGCTTTGAAAATTAAAGAGAAATAATATTTTTCTGGAAAAAATGTTGAGACAATTTGTCATTAATCTTTTAGAAAAATCAAATGAGATCTGTGGAAAGGTATTTCACGTTCTTTTATAGAAAGACTCAGTATAAGCAAAATATCCCAAGGTAATCTGTAGAGTTAACCCAATGTCAATAAAAAATCAAGGAATTCCTTTCATGGATATTGAGAAACTGACTCCAAAGTTTATAAGGAAAAGCAAGAGAGAACAGTCAAGAAGACTGAACAAGAAAAAGGTTGGCAGAATGACTTTACCCAAATTCAGGATTTTCTGTGGCAGTCCAGTGTTAGGGGGATGAAATGCTGGTGAAGGAATAAGCCAGCAGATAAATGAAATCGATAGAGATCTCAGAAATAGGTTCAGGCAAACACAATCAGATGATCTTTGACAAAGGAGTAAAGGTGGAAAACTGGTAAACTTTTCAACAAATACTTGGGACAACTGGACAGTATATTCCAAGTATAAATCAAGACATATACTTTTAACTAAAGGTAAGTACATGGTAGAACTAAATGTGAAATTGAGAAGAACAGGGAAAAATTTAGGTGACCTTGATATAAGCAATGTATTTTTATTCTAAACCAAAAATAGAATTTATGAAAGAAGAAATAAATTTCCTGACTTTATTAAAATTAAAATTTTGGTCTTGTAAAAGGCACTTGGAAAAGCAATCTGAACATGTAAATCTATATATATATATTTATACACACATACACAATACATGTTTTGCAAAGGATCTGGTTCTAAAATACAGAACTCTTAAATCCCAATTATTAGAGAAAAGCAATTTAAAACAGGAGAAAAGTTGTGAATAGAGATCTTATGAAAGCAGGTATGTAAATAGCAAAAAAGCCTATTAAAACATGCTCCAAATTATATGTCACCAGGTAAATGAAAATTAAGACAATATAGTAATAACTTACACACATATAAATGTGTTTACAGTCCAAATGCTAAACTGAATATATCTAATGCTGGCTAGAATATCATTCAATGACATTTACATGCTTTTAGTTTCAGGGAATGTAGTTTAAAAGTTCAGGGTTTTACAGTAATTCAAAACCTCTATCTTTTATGATAACATTTCCACTCCTGACTGAGATAGCCAGGTAAAAGGATCCTTTGTGCTAGCCATTTACATTTCCATGCACCTTCTTACCTTGATACTCTTTTTAGGTTCAGTAGAAGTAATCATCAAATATTTGTTTCTCTGTCCTGATCTTCTGAGCCCTCATGAAATGTAATAAAGCATTCAGTTATTTCCCTAGATATACCTTTCTTCTCCAAGATGGATTTTATCAGTATCCTCTATTTCTATCATCTTTAATCCCCAAACACTACTCAAGCGGTATCACTCATCTAAATAAAAGAAAAAAAAAACACAGAAAATAAACCTGATTTTAACCATTAAAGAATTGGTCTTTAGTTTATTTTTTTTTTGTACTGGGAATCGAACTCACGATCTTGCGCTTGCCAGGCAGGTGCTGTGCTGCTGAGCTATATTTCTGTCAATTTTATTTTAAATTTTGTGCAAAACTCAGTTCACAAGTTAGTCAGTTTTTTCTCTGGTTCATAATTACAGAAAAATGCAAAGATAATTTTCAATTGTACTTTTCAAAGATATTTGATAAGAGAAGTTATCGGGTATATGCTTAAATAATATTAAATATAAAAGTTAATATTCAAGCACATTTTCATAGTCAATTTTGCACAATGAGTTCATTTAAAAAATTTATTAGTAAAGGAACATGGAGGCATGTACTCATAGTCTCAGCACTCTGGGAGGCTGAGGCAGGAGAATCACAAGTTGATGTGTCATTTGGTGAATCTAGTAATTTAACAACATCTTATGTCAAAATAACAAATAAAACATTACTGGGGACATAACTCCATGAGGAAGATCCTCGGTGTAAGCCTCAGTATCACAAAAAAACCCCACAAAAACCAAACCAACCAAAACAAGACAAAAAAAAACAAAAGCACACACATTCAGACACTGATAATAACTATTTCTAAGCACCGAAAACAATACCAGATGAAGAACATATGTCTGCTGTCCAAGTTTATAATCCAGATGGAGATATAGAAAAAAATTAATAATAATATTGTAATATTTTATAAGATACTATAAACGTTTTAAGGAATAAAGGCAAAGGGGACTGAAATGAAATCAGAAAATGCATAACAATCCTAATAATTCGGTAGTGAAAAATTTTATGTGAGTTAAGCGGAACTACTGTATTGCTGCAGTTGTTAATCACTGTATATCAGCCAATTAGGTGACTTCAGTCTTCTTTGTAGCTTTCGCCTAAGGACTATGTAGTCACAGACTCTTTTATTCAGGCATCAAAAGGAACCTAATGCATACATTAAATTTCTAATCCTTGAGTTAGTTTTCTCAACTTCTAAAAATATCAAGAATCAAGTCTATATATTTATAGATGTCAGACATTATCTTTGAGCAGCTGCATTTTTTTATCCTGTGTCTCTCAAATTCACTTTAAAGTCTAAACTAGCAGATGCTTTTATTCTTCAGCAACTCAGTAAAGAAAAGGAGAATAAGTGGAATTTTCATGGTAGCCATTAGCAATGGTTAAGAGCACCTGTCAACTTGACTGGCTTAAGGAATGCCCAGGAAATTGGTAAAGCCCACTTCTGGGTGAGCCTGGGTTTTCTCAGGGACAATTCTGTAGTGGGAGTTCCAACTTTAGTAGTTATGAGATCATAATTTTGTGGCATTATGAAAGACAGTGGAACCTGAGGCTGGGTCTTATTAGAGGCGCTATATCTTTGGTGTTACATGTGGTCCATGGCTCCCCCTCACTTCCTCTTTCACTTTTTCTGCTTGGGCTGCCCAATTTTGCTTTGCCATATTATTCCTCCATAGTTTTTCTGTCTTGCCAGTGCAACCAGTTGTCTATTTACTGAGCCCACTGAAATCGTGTGCTGAAAGGAACCAGCGTTTTTTCTCCATAACTGTACCTTGACTAACATACTAGTTTTTTCTCATTACAAGACAATTCATTTATGTAGAGAAAGCAACTGACAATTATCTTAACTCAAAAAGTTTTCATGTTCTTTTTTCATATATATTGGCGACTCTTTAGTTTTAGTCAGATGATAAATAAAATGCTATCTTCACAGAAAATGAGAATGTCAGATGTGAGTTCAACTCTACATTTTCCTCGTAAGACTTCTTTCATTGTGTCCTGTAAGTTTTGGTATGTTGTATTGACATTATCACTTAATTGTGTATACTCTTTAATTTCATCTTAAATTTCCTCTGTGACCCCTTGGCTGTTCAGGAGTGTGTTGTTTAATTTCCATATGTTTATGTAGCTTTTCTGATTCTTTTGTCACCGATTTCTAGTTTCATTGAGTTATGGTCAAATAGTCTGCACGGGATGATTTCAATTCCTCTACATTTACTTAAACATGTTTTCTGGGCCAATATGTGGTCTATTTTGGAGAACGTCCCATGTGCAGCTGAGAAGAATGTATACTCTGATGTTCTAGGGTGGAACACTCTGTAGATATCTATCAAGTCCATTTGTTCACAGCCTTGGTGTAATTCTGGCATTTATTTGTTAATTTTTTGTTTAGTTACTCTATTTGTGAGAGTGGGGAATTAAGGTTCCCGACTACAATTGTGTTAGTGCTTATCTAGTTCCTCAGGTTTGTTACCATTTATTTTATGTAGTTAGATGCACCAGTGTTTGGTGTATATATGTTTATGATTGTTATCTCTTCTTTGCGGAGTTTCTCCGTAACATATATGTAGTGACCTTGCTTATGGCTTTTGATCAGTTTTGGTTTACAGCTTACACTGTCTGCAAATAGAACAGCTACCCCTGCTTTTTTCTGGGTTCCTGTGGCATGTATGATTGCTTTCCATCCTTTGACTTCTAGTTTATAAATTTTGTTTTGGGTTAAATGTGTTTCTTGAATGCAGCATATTGTTGGATCTTGTTTCATGATCCATTCTTTCAGTCTGTTTCTTTTGATTGGTGAGTTGAGCCCATTTACATTGATGGTTATAACTGAGGAAGACTTCACTTGAGAGCCCTCCTTTAAAAAGAGACAGGGAAAAGGCAGATGAAGTTATATTGTAAAGGAAAGATTGATGAGAAAATATAATTTGAAGTTCTCTACCATGTGCTGAGTCTTATGGTAGAGATATATTTCTTTTACTCTACACTGTAATATTGATTTGTGTTGGGGATATATCTCAGCAGCACAAGCACTTGCTTGGAGAGCTCAAGGTCGTCCTGAGTTCGATTCCTGGTACCAATGATCTCCCCCCCTGCCATTATCCCAGCACTCTGGAGGCTGAGGCAGGAAGATCATTGTGAGTTCGAGGCCAGTCTCAGCTACAAAGTGACTTCAAACCCAGCCTGAACTACATAGCAAGACCCTGTCTCAAAAACACCAAAAAAAAAAAAAAAAAAAAATTGATCTGTAGACTGTAATAGTGATTTACTTATTCAGATCTTTACCAAGAAAGGATCATTTTATCCATGATCAGCATTTGGTAAAGGTTTATTAGCATATTTCACAAACCTTCCTATCTAAATCATTATAAAGTTCTTCACATTTAAATTATTGAAGCTTGTTCTAATATTGTTTCTAAGTAGGCCCTTTGTTGTACATGAACCATATTTGGGCCTAATTCTGTTACTAGTACTCTTACTTTCCAGCTTTGATACAATTATAATCCCAATGTCTTTAATGTATTTTATGCCCAGGACAGATCTATTTTATCTGCATATCTGCATTTAATTTTTGCAAGCTATATATATATACACACACATATATATTGCAATCACTATTAGTAAGCTTATTTTTTATTTTGAGATGAGGCTATTAAGACTCAGAGAGGCACAACAACTCATTCAACTTCTTACAATTTGTGAAGTTACAGTGTCAGAACTAGTTTCAAATTTTCAGATTACATCAAAGACAATACCCTGCAGTCTTTTATTAAAATTTTTATTAGTATATATTTGCATATACAGTGATTACATATCATGATTATTTTTGCTCACCTTTTTAAACAAATTCTAAACCTCTCAAGAGTAGCAGTACAGCAATCACGTACTAATAAATTTTTTTTATAACTAGTGTAGTCTTCATTTTCCCCTATGTGGACATTCTTAAAATTACATAGATATAATCCACCTTTCAGTTTTCAAAAAGATAATCAATTAAATTTAATTTGAATTTTCCACTCAAATTGCAAAAATGTTCATTGCTGCTTGATCTTTTAATATGTGTAATTGTTCATTTAGTATATTTTTGTGTACCTTTTAAGCTTTCAGTGGGCCCTAGTGCTTCAATTCCAGTTGAAAAATCCATTAGAATATATTTTAGTTAGTTTTCTCTCATTGCTCAGACAAAATACCCAAGACCCAAAATAAAAGGGGGAAAGGTTTAGGCAGCTCACAGTTTGCAGAGTTTTCAGTCCATAACTGGCTGTTTTCAAGGCGAGGTGACAGGGCAGAGGGACAACAAGAGAACCTCTTCATAGCAAGCAGAAGACTGCAAAAGCAAGCAAGCGAGGGAGAAGGGAAGCCTCTTTTTGTCTCTTATGTTGTATCCCTGCCACCGGGATTATGCAGGTACCAAATCAATCAATGGAGTGATTAGTAATTACCCACCCTTAATCCTAGCACCTTTAATCCTAGCATTGTACCATGAATCACACAATCTAGGTTCACTTCTGAAAAAGCTCCACTTGTGATCACACGAGGCTTTAGGGGACATCTAGACACAAGCCATAGCAGAAGAGTTTTGAAGAAACACTATTGTGCTTAGGTTCTTACCACTTGGACTTCAGATCAGAGCTGTCTTTTTTGATGACCTGCTAATGCATCCAGCTGTTAATCCCCACCATGATTCTAGCATTGCTCTATTTCATCCTACGCAACTTTGCTTCACATTGTTCAGCTCAGTGAAAGAAGTTAGTTTTACCTCTTGATTCATCTTGTAAGACTTTTAAGTGTTCAAAATCCCCACTTTGAGAGAAATATTCATACCTCCTAAGATGCTGATTGCCTGTAAAAAGTCCTCTGAAGATAAGAAAGACAAGTAATCCTCCAAAGACCAAGGTCCTTCAATTACTTTGTTTTAGTCCTTAACAGCGTAGCAAAGGATGCACAGAAACATATTTTCCAATGGGCAAGGATCCTGTGGCACTCAATCTTCCTGGGTTAAGCAGCTACTCATGCCCTGGTTTTGCAAAGTGCATATGGCCATAGGCTCTCCTGCCTCTGATCTTTTAAGCATATGTAATAAATTTCTCAGGACATAATTCTACATTCCCCACATACTATTTTCCTATTGAATATCATAGTACTTCTCATTTTAATCTACTGAGTATTTCATTCATTTTTATATACATTGCTTCTCATTAGACATGTTTTGTATAGACAAGGATCTTGTTCTCCTTACAGATTTTAATCTCAAATAATCTGAACTAATGATTAGCATAAATTGGTGTCAAGTTAATAGTTGATGGCCAAATCAATGGAGCAGTGTGTCTTTGGCTTATTTTACACATGAAGCATTTAAGACCATACTTATAATATATCAGCTATTTTTTCTATATTTACTTTCTCCTCCAAAACCTTTCTGTATTTAGAGTTAAAATGTTAAATTTGGTGCTAGTAATATAAGTACCACATTGAGTCTATGATAAAAAAATAAGAGAAAGATTTGATGAACAGCTTCTAGATGGGGGAAAATATTTAGGATCCAAAATAGCAAGAATAAATATGGAGAAATGAAAAGTTAGCCCCCCCCGGCAAAAAAAAAGAACAGAAGAGTGAGCACAGCATTTACGAAGGCAGCAAGAAACTGGGATTGGAGGTAAAATGTTGAACAAAGCTGAAAAAATTCCAGGAGCCAGGGAAGAACCAGTACATAAGAAGCTGTGAGGTCCAAGCTCAGTATTATGATATTAGAGCAAAAATAAATAAGCATATAAGGTCTTGGTCACGTAAATAGGATGATAAAAGACAGGTTTTAAAAACAAAAACATGGAAGTCTTATTAGGATTTGCTCTGTTAAATCTGGTGGGAATGGAAAATGCAGTCACCAATGTTAGTAACTCTTTTGTGTCAGACTCTGTCCTGGGTGCTTTAAATGTTTAAAGTAACAACTAAAAAGTAGTAAAACCTCGCAGCATGATTGTCTTTACATAGAATCACTGAATCATTTTTCTGTAACTATAAAGTATATTATTGTTCCACGTTTATTAGGACTTGTTTTATAACATATTAGATTTGTAAATAAGGTCTTTTGAGTTGTCTATTATATATCAGATTCTATGAAATTGCTCCATCTCTACTGATAACTGCATTGAGTTACATCTGTATTTTCTTTATATCAAGCACATTAGTTGCTAAGATATCCATATTCAAAAGCATATTATTATGATTCTGTTAGTAAATTGAGTTCATGTTATTTCATATATATCTTTTATTCATATATGTATATAAATACAATGAAGGGATATGTCTATGTATGTTTAAAAGTTGTTAACAGTATAACTGTATAAGTTTTAATTCCTATGAGGTTTTTCAATTTTTGACATAATAGCCTATATATCCATTTTAGACAGTTAATTAGTTGCAGTATGTAATGGTACTCTCTGAATAAGGATAATTTCATAATAAGAGTGATCGAAGAAAGTAGATTTACAGAGTATCAACGGATCATTCAGGTGTTCACTTCCTCTGCCAGTTTTTCTCTGTCCATTTTTTTTCTGCACATGTAAGATATTTGGAAGAAATTCATAGTCCTAATACTTGAACCTTCCATCATAATTTTTCAGCTGCTTTCAGGAAAGCTAACATGAGTTGGGCCTCTGTTAAGATTTTTATTCAGAGAATAGGTACATATTTTTCTCTTTGTCCTCTCAGCACTTTGCAGGGGACATGAATTAGATGTCAAGAAATGCCCCGGATTGTAGGAGCTGTTAAACACTGGGATAAGTGGTTACAAGGGGAGGTTAGAGGACTTTACAAATGAGATGAATCATCATCTTAATAACAAGGCATAAAAGGAACATCGGAAATGTCACTCAAGATCACACTGGAGACCCTTACTGCTGCTACTTTTTCTCAAACATGACATCTAGATCGTAATAGTTTCCTTCCCTGGTATTTGCTTAAAAGAATATAATTTAAGAGAATATAACTTAAGAGAATATAACTCAGTCATTTTTGTTATACTTTCATATATCCACAAGTGTTTAACCCATCTTAAATCTGTTCATCATTTTGCCCATTAAAACCTTTTTTTTAGGATATAAGAAGAATTTTCAGGGCTGGGGATTTAGCTCAGCGGCAAAGGTGCCTGCCTGGCAAGCGCAAGGTCGTGAGTTCGGTTCCCGGTACCGGAGAAAAACCAAAAAAAAAAGAAGAATTTTCTTTTTACTACCTACATCACCCAAGCTTTATGGTAAGGTCTATAATTAATGAACTGGTGCATTTATTTATATATATGATCAGCATCATTTAAAAGATAATTAGAATTTACAGCACGTTAGACACTGACAGTGTATGCATTCAATATAAATGGCATTTTTATTCTGATGTTCGTATACATAAGAATCACATTCAAATGTAAGAGATTTACAGCCCAGTATGGAAAGTTTTACATGTTATTCCTTAAAATTCATTGTTCTCTCTTTTATTATCGTCATTTTTTTTTCCTTATAGCACAGTGTTCATTCAGGGTCTCCTGAATTGTGTGTGTGTTACATGCTGTGTTCGTCAAGGACAGCTCTCCACTCTGGGATCTGGGACCTGTGCAGTTTTCCTTCCTCCCATCCTCCCATCCTCCCACCCTCCCATCCTCTCCCTCTCCCTCTCTCACTGCCTCCCTCCCTCTCATCCTCTGTCCCTTCCTTCTTTCCTTCCATGCTTTCTTGCATTCTTCTTTTCTTTTTTTTCTTTCTTTCCTTTGACTACTGGGATAAAATACCAGGTACTTCAACAAAAAGTAGGAGAGTTTCATTCTGATTCTGTTTCCAAGGTTTCAGTCCATGTTTGAATGGCTTGAAGTACAAACTCCTGCCTCGGCTATAAAGAAAGATAAACTGGAGGCTTTTATAGGTGCATGGACACAACTGGAGACCATACTCATAAGTGAAATAAACCAGACCCTCATGTGTAAACACGATATTGTCTCACTAGTGTAAGAACATGAAAGACTGAGTACAAATTAGGAGGTATAAGAGATAATGGGGTGGAAAGAAACTGCTCAAAAGTAAAGAACAATTGGAATAAAAAAGGAAAAGAACAATTGGAATGAGGAAAAAGAGAAAAGAAAGAAGGGGAAAATTATGTATATATGTATACACAGGATAGCTAACATAGTTCTACTACTTACTTCTATTGGGTTATTGAAAGGAACAGTTAACGATTAATTATTTGATCAATCTTGCATGTCTATATTTGTTTACCTGAGTAACCACTTTGAAGATATCAATATGTAATGCAACAACCATTGTTAATTTCCTACCACTTTGTCTGAAGTTCGTTATTGCCTGTATTGTTTTTGTATTGTTTTGTAAATGTATGTGTGTTTGTTGTTATGTTTTTGTTCTTTTATCTTTAAAAAAAAAAAAAAAAGAGTCAGGACAGAGAAAAGCTGCTCCTATTATGGCTCCTGGAGGCAGAGTGGGTTAGATGGAGCCAGAGAGGACGGGTCAGTATCCAGAGTCAGACCCTCCCAACCCTCTTCCAGTGAGCCATGCTTGCAATTAGCTAGGCACTCAACAGTGGATAAACTCATCCATGAGGTTGGTGCCCTCACAGTCCAGCATCTATACAGCACTCTTTTCATCCAGCCCAGCTGACAATCGAGATGAACTTGGACCCCTTGCATGTTACAGTTATTTACAACTGTGTGAACTAGTCAAATACTTAACATGTTTATGATTTATTTTGGTAAAAGGCACTCCTCACCTTCATCAATAACATGATAGAAGAAAGGACTTGGGAGTGGGTAACAGAAGTCCAGGGAAGGTGCAGTGGAAACGATCTCTGAGTTTTGTGTAGAACTGACAAGAAATCATCATATTTCCTAGATACTAGATTTTTGGATTATATATCTGTTATTAATATCAACACTTCTGACTAGGGGATTTTTTTTTCTTTATGATTCTCTTTCTTCATGTTTTCTGCATTCTCCTTTAATTCCTGACCTCTTCTTTGCTCACAAGTATATGTTGAGCTCTCTTATATTGAAATAAACATGTTCTCTTGATTTTTATTTGCTGTTAGTCTCAAATCATTTTATCATGAGTTCATCAACTCTTCTGGTTATTTTCTGTTTGGTCTTCAGATCAAACCTTCCTCTTTGTATACCGCAAGTGGATCACATCAAAGGGGTTCCAAGACTGCAAGTGTTCCTCTGGTTTGGTCAAGAGGAAATAAGAGGTAAAGCAGAAAATGAGAGTGAAATACTGACTTTTCCAACTCCAGCTTTAAGTGGTGGATAGGCTAGCACGTTTCTGTGACTAACACTCACTGTTCCTGCTTCTGCAGTCGTAATTATTCTCTTGGTAAAGAAATCCTTCCAAACCCTGGTGGGACCTTTCTGCACACATTTTCTTGGTATGCGTTCTTTCCATACTTCCTCGCAATAGGCATACGCTTGTTTTCCTTTTAGGGAACGGATTTATACAACTGCTTGATAATCAGGACAGATAGCATTGCTGATAAAAAAAACTATCACTGGTTGAAAATGTCTTGTCAAAAATGCCATATTGTAACTAGCACACTAAACACCCTCATTTAGCACGTTACAGAAACGTGCTAGCCTATCCACCACTTAAAGCTGGAGTTGGAAAAGTCAGTATTTCACTCTCATTTTCTGCTTTACCTCTTATTTCCTCTTGACCAAACCAGAGGAAACCCATTAGCACCCGGTACTATGGAATATCCATCACTATCCCTCCGGATTCCAGGGCTGACTGGGAACCACAGCCTGCTGAAGCTTGCTAACATCCATCCCCACAGCAGAGTATCGCCCCCTGCTTGCTGCATGAGGGAGACGTTAAATCTCATCATTCTGCTCAAGGTTTCCACTGAAAATCTACAGCCTTTGTATCATCATAAATGAAAAACAATCCTAAATTATGCATCATAACTGAGGAGCTGTCTGCTTTTTAAATGACAGGACCCTTCTTCAAAATTAATACTAGCTATACAATAGATTACTGATGTATACCAATAGAGGAATTGGTAAATTGATTAAAATATATACCATTCACTCTCATTAACTATGAGGTAAGTTTTACCTAGAGCCTTGACAAGATTTAAACTTATAGGTCAATTTGTATAATACTTAAAATATAAAATTGTTAAATATCATAGATGACATAAGTGAGTTTTATTAACCTTGTTGAATTCTGTTTAATTCTATTGAGCTTTCTTATTTAAACAGTGTAACACTACTATGAAAATAGTGTAACACATTACACCCACTAATTTTATTACGGTATTTGATGATAAATTAACTAGATAGTATAAAAATACTTAGTAATATTACCTGTTTCTTATTGATATTTTGGGAGAAGAGTAAGAATAATACAGAAGTGAACCTTGAATATTGAGTTGACTCTTTTCTTACTGCACATTTATGGTCTCTGGAGGGAATGTAAAGTAAAGATGAACTCTTTAGGAAAGGAAGATTAAAGTCTTTCTTCCCTAGAGCCATCTCGGTCAGAGTACCAGGCTAATTGGTCAGTGTGTCTTGATCTGCTGGGACTGGGTATCATTTCCCTTTTTCCCTCCATCCACGGTCATATATGAAATGCAACATGCTTTGTTTTTTTTTGTTTTGTTTTGTTTTTCTCCCAGTACCAGGAATCGAACTCACCACCTTGCGCTTGCCAGGCAGGCGCTTTGCCGCTGAGCTAAATCCCCAACCCCGTGAAATGCAACATGGAAAAATAATCTGGGTAATGCCTGCTGGATCTTCAGAGTAGTTACCTTTTTGGAGGGGAATTTCAGATATTTTTTGCTTGTCTGTATTTCTAGTTTTTATCTGCAATGAATATACAATATAAAATTGAAAATAACCCCCACAGTTAAGACTATCTAGTGATAATAACATTATGAAAAACAGTCACAGGGAGATCTGATCTGCTTTTTCCTATAGAGTTCCATGAATAAGTTTCATTGATTTTTAGGAAACAGTTGAACTTAAACTTGTATCAAAAAAAACCCCAAACTTGAATCAACTTAGAGCACATGAATGAGCACTTTGGATGTATCCTAAGTACCCTGGTAGGCCTTGAACAAAGATGAGAAGATACAGGCTTAACCCCAAGCAGCAGCAGAGATAGCATAAATTTTAAGATAAGAGAAAAGGAGATGGAAGAGGATAGGTCCCATTCTAAAAATGTAAAAATGAAAGTACAGAAGAAACCATTATAATCTTTTTTTCTTTTACTTTTCAAGATGTAGAATATTAATAAGATAGCGATGTTGGTCTGAATATTTAAAGATGAATAAAATCTTAACACATAAAAAAGATGCAAGAGTATAAGGATTTGAAGATTTTTATATCAGAGAAAGGAATATTCTGGTGATGGTATATTTTAGTGTCTTTTAAAAATGTGACTATTATGCTGAAGAAATCCATGCATTATATGTTACTTTAGCCAGAGGACAAAACCTATTGTTTACAGTATCTTTGATTTATAACAGTGACTTGGTAAGGTACAACATTGCCTTTGAAGAAAATAGGAAGCTCTTTATGAATATCACTTTTTGACCTGGATACCAGGAATTTATTTCGCCCTCATAATATAGGCTCCATAACCAAAGTATCTTGCCTAAATACATCCCTTACGAAGACACATCTTTGTTCTTAGTTTTATGTGCAAATTGTTTGTAGTAGAGTATTAAGTGCACTAAATAGATGGAGGATACAAGAAAATTAGAAACTATTATTGAGTAAAATCTAATGAATAATTTAAATCAATAAATGTAAAGACAGTCTCAGAGATGGTGCTCTTTCTGATATTTTCATCAATGAACTTAATAGAGAACAAAATCAGAGTCAGAAACTGTCAAGTGTGGTGATGAGAACCTTTACTATAATGAGAAATCAGCTACAAAATTTAATCTTATGCTGTGATATTCGAAAGAGATAAAAGTTTTCATAGTATAAAGTATCTTTAAGGTGTGGCTTATGAATGCATATTTGAATTCAGTAATCTTGATAAGATTCATAAGCATATATTTGCACTTTTTTCAAAGTGAGAAAAATAGATTCTACCTTGATGTAAGAACCAAGGAAGAGAAAACTGATCTCTTAAGTGCTTCCTCATTTAAATGGAATTTATTTAGGTAGCTCTGGATTTTTATTTTCTATTGCTGCAAAAATTCCACAGAATAGAGTATAAATACATAAAATGAAGTAATGTAACTCTTACAGAAAGGTGTATTTGTTTAAAAACATCAGTTAGAAAGATAATTTTTGAACTTGAATGTGCTATCAATTCAAAGACAAAGCAGTACTTTGAATTTTCTGATGAATTGAAGATCAACGTTTTCCTACACATTTCTTAATTTATGAAAAAATATCTTACTACGATGACACAGCAAAACTGGTTCTGCATTTAGTTGATTTCTTTTTTTTTTCTTTTGGTACTGGGGATTGAATTCAGGACTTTGCACTTGCACTCGCTTGGCAGGCACTGTGCCGCTGAGCTATATCCCTGGCTTTTAATAGATTTTTAAGAATTCCTCAGATTAAATACCCCGAAGTTTCAAACAGGTTTCTAGTCTGTAATTTTTTGCGCTACTAGTGTTATAGGCACTAAAAAACCAAGAGATGAAAATAAATGTACCAGATATTGAAGGACTGTTCCATAGTTGTACAGGATATCAGAGATTAGACTGAACTCAGTCAACAAGTATTTTTAGGGGACTGGAAAGATGGTGGTTTAGATGGAGTTGAAGAATTATTAGAATCAGCCAGGTGTGGTGGTGCACGCCTGTAATCCCAGCACTCAGGAGGTTGAGGCGGGAGGATCACTGCAAGTTCGAGACCAGCCTGGGCTACAAAGTGACTGAAAGGCCAGCCTGAACTCCATAGCAAGACCCTGTCTCAAAAAGGAAAAAAAAAGAAAAGAATTATTAGAATCAGAATAATAGAGCTTAAAAGGATAAAAGGTATTAATGCACCCTTAAATGCTTAAAATGAGAATACTGAGGGTATGCAGTTGTTGGTAATAGATTATGAAGCCTAAACGTAGGAAAGTGTTGATGGAGATAGAACAAGATCATAGGAAATAAAGAGGAGAGGACAGCTGACCTCACGATTTCATCAAGATTGATTACAAAAGCTTTTAACTTAATCACGAGGTATTTTTATTTATCTTAGATCATGTTTTCTGAGCAATTATATGGTGTAATTCTCTAATATTCACATTATTTTGTTGATTATTTGTTTTATTAAAGCACATAAAACCAAGGTAGCATACATACTAGGTAGTCAACCATGGCAAGACTTAAGCATACACGTTTATGTGCGTCCCAAGTAACACAAGATGGTCTTTTTGTTGTGATGTCTAGTGTCATTTGACACATGAAATGGAAAGAATTCTGGTTCCAAAAATTTTCAGGATAATAGTAACTTTCAAATCTGTGTTTTCCTGATGATTGGATAGCAGGAACTATAATGCACATCCTTCACGAAAATGTCCCACAAATTATTTAACTCCCTTTCATTTACTTTTTCCTCACTTCTTTTCCCACCTCTGCTGGCTCAACTGTCTTTTTTTAAATTCTCTAACTCCCTTGGCTGACTGGTCAACCTGATGGTTCTGGAGGGAAAGTGGATCCCCCAATATCTTTGCCAAAGACAGTGTTGCTCCTTAAGCAGTGCAGAACATACCTTTAAAGATAATCAGTGCCTATGCTTTTAGGTACTCAGTCCCTGTCACTTGTCTTCAAGTGCATATAGTAAGCATAAATATATTTGTGTGTGTGGCAGTTATTCAAAGACACAAAATACAGAGATTTACCTCAATTGTTGAAAATCAGAAATGGGAGAGAATGTCTATGTCATTGGAATCTATTTCAATGACAATTCTAATGCCTGTGTGTCTGTCTCACATTACTGAATATTCCCAGTGTTTTACTTTTGGAAGTGTTTTACTTTTACAAAATTGGTGACAATGGCAATTCTTGATATTCCCGGTATAACCAGTGGTGTAGAAAGACTTATAAGGAGAGGAATCATTGAGTTTCATGATCAGCAGCTCCTATCACCAGCACAGCTCCTATCACTAGCAATGGCAAGGACCTTTGCAGCTGAGGAAAGGCAGCCAGTCCTATGTGCCCCAACTTAGAAACACAGCTGATATGCAATGAAAAGCTTAATGTAAAAGCAGGGGAATAGTAATTTATGAAACAGAGAACTGTGGGCAATGAAAGCTTCATTAAATGATGGATCTTCACTGGCTGCATATTCAGGTAATATTGGGAACATGACTATAAATAAATGAATAAGGAATCGAGTTTGACATTTGCATGATGAAATATGAAGCACATTTTCAATAATTTGAGTGATCCCCTAAATATCATTCAGAAATGTTAGATGACCTAAATTTCCATTTGGTTAATGACTTTCTTTACAAAGCATATGACGGGCTGTCACTGTCACAACACAAGTAATACATCAATAAATTTCACCTTTTGTTAGCTTTTTTATATTTGTACCTCAAGCAATGGAAAAATCCCCCAGCACAAGAAAAATTGGCATCATCTGTCTTAGAACCAAGGGAGAATATTAAATTTTAAAGCATCCATGTGTTTGAATATAATGCAAAACACAGGACTGTATACTTCTCTTAAACAAAGAACGTTTAACTGCATCCCAGGGTAAAAATCTCCATTCATCATTTTTTGATGCAAGCAAAATAACTTTGAGAAGTCTAGTGAAGTTTTCTTCTAAAACAGAAAGTATTTTTGAAATGAAGAGAATTTTAGTAGGCAATGTATTGCTTCCTCTATCTCCCAAAGGCTTAAATCCTTTAGGAATAATATGAATATGTCCATCCCATACTTGTACAGCTCTCCAGTGGGAAAAGACAAACAGGATATGACAGAGAAGAAAAAATCTTGAAACACATGTTTCAACTTTTAAATTGAATGTTATAAATTTAAAATCATATATATATATATATATATATATAATATATCTGCCATTATATAAATGCCATTAGTTCATAATTGGGTGTTCTGCTCATTGAGTGACAGGACCATTACAAACTGATCTTTTATACATCACTTAGTATTTGCATGGAAAATCAGTGCCACGTGGGTGAAGGCTCATGGCTGTAGGCAGAGATTAGCAGATATTACTTGAATGCAAGAAAAAGCAGCAAAACCCATTAGGTGCTTTTAAAGGAGAGAGATATATGCAAGAACATGGAATCTGTATATTAAAGAGGTATCTGAACTCCCATAATTATTCCAGCCATATTCCCAGTAGTTGATACACAGAGTCAACTTGATTCATTCATTGACAGCTGAATAAAGGAAATGTGATGCAATTATACAATGGAACATGTCTTAATTACTTTTCTTTCATTGCTGAGACAAAATACTTGACTCCCAAAATTAAGGAAGGAAATGTTTATTTAGCTCACAGTTTGTGGAGGTTTCAGTCCATACTTGGCTGGCCCCAAGACGGGGTGTAACATGGCACAAGATAACCGTTCATGGGCAAAAAACAGCCAGAGGAAAAGGGAGGAGTGGCAGCAAACAGCCTCTTTCTCTCCCTTACATATACAAACTATCTACCCCACGATGGGTGTAGCACTCACACCCATAACCCCAGCATTGGATCTTGCATCAATTATAAACTCTACAAGTTCACCCCATGACCGCTTGAGGTTTGCCCGGGACATCCAGACACAAACCATAACAGAACACTATTCAGAGAAAACAGGATGATGTTCTGTTATTTACACAAACATGGATGGACCACGAGCTAATAATATGTAGGGAAATAAGCGACACAGGAAACAAGACAAGCACCACAAGTTCTCTCACTCAAGAGGTCGGTCAGTGGTTACAAAGTCACAGCCAAGCAGGAAAACATACTGTGGTCTCTTGGTAGGTTCAAGGATCACTATAGTTTAAAAAAACCCTGCATTATGAAACTCAAAATTGTGATTTAAAAGCCACAGAGAAAGGTTACGCAGAAGAGATGGAACTGTGGACAAATTCAGATTGGTTTGAATTAGCTCAGTCATTTGCAATTATTTATATCAGCAAGATATCTGAATGTTGTTTCATCTCGTTCTTTCTTTGTAGGAGAGATAAGCGGTAGAGGTTTAAGGGCTGGCCCAAGAACATCTGTTTGGGTATTTTGTAAAAGTCTTCACTGAAGTCAGGTTTTTTGTTTTGTTTTGTTTTGTTTTATGTTGGTTTCAAAATATATTTCAGAATTGTAGTGATCAGAACAGTATGGTGTTGACTAGTATAACTACAGACACAAAAGTCAATGGCACAGAATAAAAATCCTGGAGGGGCTGGGGATTTAGCTCAGGGGCAAAGTGCTTGCCTGGCAAGCACAAGGTCATGAGTTCGATTCCTGGTACCGGGAGAAAAGACAACAACAAAAAAAAAAAAAAAAAAAAAGAATAAAAACCCTGGAAAAATACCCACACATGAGCAGTAAAATGATCTTCTGCAAGTGTGCTCAGAAGCCACAGAACAGCTGAGGTGCCTGGGGGGGGGGAGGAGAAAAGAAGGAAAACAGAAAGGGATATATATAAAAGCTAATAGTACTGCTATTTTCTATAGCTTTGTTGAAAGGCACAGTTAATGCCTAATTATTCGATCATTTTTGTATGCCCATATCTGGTAATCAGGTTGTTTTAAGTGTCAGATACAGTAATATTTCTATTTCATCAAAATATAACAACTTGGTTTTGATGAACATAGGTAGAACATTGGAATTTTACTGCATGCACAGTGTCTGTGTTACATTCTTGTTGCTACTGTAATGAATTACCCACCCAAATCCCCCCAAATGCCTTAAAACAAAATGCAGTTATTATCTTACACTTCTAGAAGTCAGAAGTCAGACGCAGGTTCTCTGGGGTAGAATTAAGGGCGGTGTGCCTTTGCAGAGGTCTAGGAGATGATCCAGTTTCTTGCTTTATCCAGGCTCTGAATGCTGCTGCAAACTTAATTTTATGTCCTCTTTTGTTTGTCTTCAAAGATATCAAGGACAGTTTGGGGCTTTTCTCATCAAAATTCTTCAGTTTCCACCTCCATCTTCATATCTTCTTACCTTCTTCCACTGTTTAAGATTGTTATTAATACCTCACCCCACCTGAATAATCCAGGACAATCTTACCATTGTGAGATCTGCAAATTAGTAATCTTCATTCTGTAAACCATATTCATCCCTTTATGCTATACAACCTCACATGCTCACGAGGTCTAGAAACTAGGACATTATATTTCGGGTGTCTACTATTCTATTTCTCATTGGGATGTAAAGATTTTATATCTTATGTCATTGGCATTAAGCTGGAGTTTGCTTTTGTTTGGTGTCTATAATTTGTGCTGGTGATCATCCTCTTTGGGAGCTAATTCTCATGTCAGAAAAGATTTTGCTTCAATTTCTTTTGGCTTCATTCTGAAGATTCTCCTTGTTCTCTGATCTCCATGAATTCACAAATCCTCCTATACAATTTCATGTTCCAAGTATTCTACTGAGAAGAGCGAGGCTAGCCACTATTATTTCAGTCATTATGCAGTAAATATGAAAATAATGGCAACAGTAGAATGAGATCAGTGAGGTACAGCACACATGCTAGACACATGCAAACAGATAGCATAGGCATGAGAAAGAGGAATAATTTCCCCCTGAGAGGTGGGACAGCAACAGGGAGATTCAAAGACATTCCACACAGGAGATTTATTTTTTTCCTTTTTGCAGCAATGTAGATTGATCCCAATAGTAGGCATGCTCTGTACCACTGGGCCCCTTCCATGGACCAAAAGAAATTATTCTTGAACTAGGTCATGGAGAGGCAGACAAGCTTATGAAGGAAATGCTTTATTGCCGAGAAAAAAATTCCTTTGTCTTGGATGTATTTGCCATTCTGCTTGTCCTCTCTCCTGAATTTTACCTGTCACCCGAGCAAGGCTCTTACCTTTTTACTACACCACCTCTGAATATAAGCCAGACTCAATATCTCAAGACTCAATTATCAAGCCACCCATTAGACTCCATCTTTCAGAGGAAAATGCTTCCCTCTTATTCTACTGTTACCAAATCTTATTTGTAGCTCTCAATGTTAACAGTTTCTTTTCTGACTCAAGGTACCACATCAGGGGGATCTCAGTATATTTGGGGAAAATAGAAAAAATGCCAGCTGTGTTCCTTCTCTGCACTTGCTGGTTTACCCCCGAGTGTGTCTTTTTCACGCTTTGTGTGCTTGCTGACCTCCACAGAGAACAGTCCAAGTGCCTTAGGCTGCTCCTCAGGGCTGTCTCCAGTCTGGACCCAAACCACCTTTCTAACTATGTCCTCTGCTTTTGAAACAAATTCTTTATTTGGCACACCATAGCCCTTACACATCAAATTCTTTAAATTTACAGCCTCAACTCCTCCCCTGCCCCAATTAACTTAACGTTTGTCTCATCCTGGCTCCCTGGAACTGTCTTCTTCCTGTCTCAGGGAGCTGCTCTGCATTTGTATTTCCTCAGCCTTATGGGTTTCCTGATAATAGGACGTATGCTTCCTTCACATTTATATTCTCCGATGTTGAAAACGGTATCAATACTACTAACCAAATATGTTGTTTATAACTTCTTTAAATCTTGCAGTTCTGTGGGGCCTCCCCCAGCTTCCTGAAATAGAAAGGTAATAAAGACACCACAGTTTCTTACTGATGCTCTTATTTGTGGGGAAAAATTGTCACTATTTGCACATGCAGCAAAGAGAGAGGTAATTGCTTTGGTGACTTCCCCATAACTTAAAGCAGGGAGACAACTGAGAATAGAGTTTAGTTCTTTGACTTCCAATTCATGTTTCCTACAAAGCCACACTCAACCACAGGAAAGAAATTCCACATGAATTAAATCTCTTTCTTTGAATTGAAATAAGTTTTCCTGTCCAACACCAACATCCTCACCACAGGGTATTCTGTGAGCTGAAAAGAAAGACTGTGTGCTGAAGTGTGTCTTGCTAACACTTCAGCAGGCATATTAAGTTCTTGTTGAAGAGTTATTTTATATGAATAGAATCTGAGCAGCCCTGGGAAGGTTTTATGTAACCCTCGTTTTTCAATTATTGAAAGCTCTCCTGTGGTTGTTGTGTGAGAATGCAAGACCTCTGCCTATGAAAAAAGAGGAAGTCACAGTTTTCTGAAAGTTATATTTACCAGGAGTTAACAAAAACTGCACTGGTCTTTCGACATTACTTGGCCACTGAAGAGGAAATGAGATCAGAGAATTGATGCGCTATAAAGCCTGAAAATAATATTAACTATTAAATAAGTGTGTGATTGAACTTTGAGTATATAATTACTTCCCCCATATATGTTAGAGTTTATTATAAAAAAGTTTAAATATCAATAAAAATCAGTTTGTAATAGCTAAATCTTGGAAACAACTCAAGTGCCCATCAACTGAGCAATGGATAAAAAGATGTGGTATTTTTATACAATAGAGTATTACTCAGCTATAAAAAAAGATAAACTGGAGGCTTTTATAGGTAAATGGATGCAACTAGAGACCATACTCATATGTGACATAAATCAGACCTGCATGTGAAAATACCATATTGTCTCCCTAGTGTAAGAATGTGAAAGAGCAAATAAAGTCTGAAAGGTACAATAGATATTGTGAAAGGGAAAGAAACCGCTCAAAAGCAAAGAACAGAGTTGGGATAAGGGAAGTGAGAGAGGAAGGAAAGATGGAAGAGAAAAAAATCATATATATATGATATATATACAGCATATATATATGCAGGGTAGCTGGGTTAGTTGTACTACTAGTTGGTTTATTGCGAGGAGCAGCTAATGTTTAGTTGTTTGATCAGTCTTGCATGTTTGCATCTGTTAATCTGAGCAACTACTTTGAAGATAACAACATGTAATACAACAACCATTGTTAATTCCCTATCATCTTTTTTTTTTTTTTCCGGTACCGGGAATCGAACTCATGACCTTGTGCTTGCCAGGCAGGCGCTGTGCCACTGAGCTAAATCCCCAGCCCCTTTCCTATCATCTTGTTTTTGAAATTTTGTATAGTTTTTATTTTTTGTGTGTTGTTTCATTTTTGTCTTTGTTTTTGTTATTTTGTTTCTGTTCTTTCCCTTTTAAAATAAAATTTAAAAATAAATTTTCAAAACTGAGTGAAAATGTCCAATTCTTTAGCTATAATCTGATGAATATAATTTTTTTGTGCTCTGGGATGATTAAAGAAACAGCACTTTTTAAAGATAAAAATTAGGCCGGGGATATAGTGGCACAGTGCCTGCCTGATAAGCTCAAGGTCCTGAGTTCGATTCCTGTACCAAAAAAAAAAAATTGGAACCAAACAAAAGATGAAAATCATGTACAATCTGATACCGAGTTTAGAAGGTCTTCACTACCACTGAGCAGAAGGGAGAGATTTTACTTTCACCCCTGAAAGGGCACACAGCAGCTTTTAGGGCTGTGTCTTGGAGCACAACTCTTGGAGTACATTTTTTATTCATCCCAGAGTGATCACATTTTGAATTACTTTGAGTCATCGTAATATCTGGGTTCTTTTTCGGCATTTCAGCAGATGATTAAGTGAACTTGTAGCGGAATTATGAGGATGAAGTTGGACTGTTCACACTTCTGTCAACGTGGATAAACATACTCTTTTAAGTGTGACAACTTATTAGTAACAATGTATTGAGCGCCTTTATTTCTAGTCTAGGTTTGAGTGAACTAAGAAACATAAGATTAAGCATGCTTATGACTGCGAATGACTTTGCTCTTTGCTTCTGGTGTTTTGTTTCCTGTAATGCACATATTAACTTTAAAGACATAAAGATTATTTTAAAACTCAAGATGCAGCATAAAAAGCAACACAATAAGAAAGATTTAATTAGTTATAGGGTAATGACCATAGACATATGCACTCTGAAGTTTAAGAACAAGCAAAAACCACTTAGAAATTCAGGCAGTGAGGAGCAGGGGTGAGGACATTCCCATCCTAAGAACCTCATCTGAAGAGCCATCAAAGCAGAAAACAGCATAAAAGTAGGTAGAGAACTGCAAGAAATCTGATGTTGATAGGTCATTAAGTTCAAATAAAAAGAAAGGAAAGATGTCTAGAGAGAGAGGATCGATGTAGAGGACAGGGATCAGTGGCATATTTGAAGGCTTGAAAATACAGACCCAGCTGGGGATACAGCTCAGCAGTACAATACCTGCCTGGCAAGTGCAAGGTCCTGAGTTTGATTCCCGGCACCAACAATAACAACAAATGAAGAAAATAGAGACACACAGCAATGTTACAAGAGATAATTTGTGTTTTGAACAGGACACTGTGGCAGTGCTCTGTAGAGCAGATTAGAGAGGCTATGATTAAAAGCTAGAACAGTAGGTAGTTAAGAGTACATTAACACAACGCATTACAATAAGGAGATACTTTGAACTTAGATGAAGAAAATGGTGATAATGATGAAGGAGTGGGCAGAATTTAGTGATGTATTTGGGGCATATAATTGTCAGTATTAACTGGCAGTGGGTGAAGAGAGACAGAAAAATGAAGAATAATCACTCTTGGGTTTGTTTGTTTGTTTGTTTGTTTTTTTTGAGTGCCTGAATGGAACACGTGCCATCAAATAAATTACAGCCCAGTGAGAAGATGACAGGGACAAGGGAAGGATAAGAGGAAGCAAGCACAGAGATTCGTACTGGACATCACCATGTGCAGCAAAATAGTCAACTGTTACGTTAGTGTCAGCTCAGGGGTAACAACCCAAGAAGGGAGTCGTTTTCTTTGAAAAATTGTAGTAATAAATGTGCATTTTCAAGTACAATAGCACAATTATTATTTTAATTTTCACTTTGAAATCCAACAGTGTGTTCTTTTTCAAATATTGATGGCACATGTAAAAACCACTGAAGCCTGTCCCTTCATAGGGAAGAGCAGTGGCAGATCAGACAGATTGTTAGGGTACTCGATCATTCTTCCTCAGAGGTAACCTTTAAGGAGTAATTTCCAGAGTTTCAGGCTGTTCATCAGGCATTCACAGATTTACTAATGAATTCAGTTCATTTAACCCATGAAATCATGGTTAAAAGAAGTAGCTCAGACTATCATCTAGTTCATATTTGAGGTTCATGTTTATGCTTCTTAGATTTGGTCATTATATTTAACTAAGATCAAATTGGTCAAATCCAAACCAGAAAAGAAATCGCTTAACACAAGTATTACTCTCTACTCTCATGACCTCTATTCCATGTCCAAATGGCAGTGACCCAAAGGTTTGTTTCACTATGAAAAGAATTTTAAGGACAGATTATGTAGAACACCAAAAGATCTATGTTTCATTAACTGATCTTCCAATCATCCACACTTCTGTGCATTTTACCATTATTCTGTTAACTTTCACAAAGCTGGGGCTTTAATCTGCACAGTCATGCTGTATTATTCAGACTTCCTGTTGCTGGGACACAATACATGGTGCCTACCATTTAAAAAGTGAGAGGTTTAGTTGGGCTTATAGTTTCAGGGGACTCAGTGCATGGTAAGGTGGCTGGAATTTAGGAGCATCATGGTAGAAGAGTGTAGTAGAGCAAAACTGCTTAGTTCCTGGTAAACCAGGAACCAGAGCAGGGGCCAGAATCAGAGAAAAAGGGGTGAGGGACCAGATATAGTGCCCAAGGTCACACCTCCATGCCCCACCAGACACTCAGAAATGCCATGCCTCAACCCTGTAGAAGATCCCAAGCCAATCAAATGTACACAAACAAATTTAATTGTCACAATTGTGTAATGCCCTAAAGACCCCATGACACAAAATTTTCAACTTTAGAAAAAATAAACTGCCTCTAGATTTCACACATTTCTATGCCTCTAAGCAGCAAGTATTTATTTGGATATATTTCAAACTGTTAACTTGTGTTATTGTACTTGAAGTACAAACGGTAGGGAGTCAGACTCTGATTTGTTATGCATATAATGTTTGTGATTTATCTTCTTTATAATATAGTTTGTTTTAACTAGAGGGAATTATCCATAGGACTGGAATAAAGACAACCCATAGAAATAAAATTATTTTGAACTTCAGATTTTGACTTTTAATTGTTCAAAAATCCTTACTAATACAGGGCATTAAATGATACTTTAAAACCCTGGAATTGATGCTGTGTATTTGTAAGCATTTAAATCTGTACTTGATTTTTTTTTTATTTTAAAGATAAAAGGAGGGAAACATTAACAGACATACAACATTTTACAACATATCACAAGCACAATACAGACAATACAGAGTTACAAACAAAGTGGTAGGGAATTAACAATGGTGGTTGTATTACATATTGATATCTTCAAAGTGGCTTCTCATGAAAACAGATATAGACATGCAATACTGGTCAACCAAAGGCTCATTGACAGTTTCTTTCAGCATAGAAATAGAAGGCAGAAGAAAAACCATGTTATCTATCCTGTATATACATGCATACAAAATTTCTCCTTCTTTCCCTTCTCTTTTCCCACATCCCAGAAGCCCTTTACTCTTCAGTGGTTTCCTATCATTTCACAATGTCTATCATACCTCTGAGTTTAAATTAACTCTTTCAAGTTTTACACTAGTGACACAACGCGGTGCTTGCACATGTATGTTTGATTTATTTCACTTATGAGTATGGTCTCTAGTTGTGACCATTTAAATATAAAGGCCTCGAGTTTATCTTTCTTTACAGCTGAGTAATATTCCATTATATAAAAGTACCACAATTTTCTTATCCAATTCTCGGTGGATGGACATTTGGGTTGCTTTCACATTTTAGCTATTACAAATTGTGCTGCTATGAACATAGGTGCACATATATCACTGTGATATGATGTTTTTAGATCTTCTGGGAAAATACCCAGCAGGGGGATAGCTGGGTTGAATGGGACCTCTAAACCTAGTTTTCTGAGGAATCTCCAAACTGATTTCCACAGTGGTTTCACCAGTCTGCATTCCCACCAGCAGTGGAGCAGGGTTCCTATTTCTCCACAGCCTCACCAGCATTTGTTATTGGTTGATTTCTTAATGCTAGCCATTCTTACTGGGGTAAGGTGGAATCTTAGTGTTGTTTTAATTTGCATTTCTCGAATGACTAATGATGTTGAACATTTTCTCATATATTTATTTGCCATTTGTATCTCCTTGTCTGAGAAATGTGTGTTCATCTCCACTGCCCATTTTTGGATTGGGTCTTTGAATTTGGAGGGGCTGAAATTTTTTAATTCTTTATATGTTCTAGATAGAAGCCCTTTGTCTGAGGGACAATCAGCTAAAATTTTGATTTTCATAGTGTAGAAAATCCAGTGCTTTATACTCAGTCAGAACAAAAGTATTCTACATATTTGTAGGAATAACACTTTGCTCTCATCTGAGTGAATCATTCCAATTTCATCTTTAAACTATGAATCTAAAAGGACTTAAACATCTTAAATATAAATGCAATCTATCTTTTCAGTCGTACCTCAGAGAGACAGCTCAATGAGAGCAAGACTGGTTTATGTCCAACATCTTGTTGTTTTCCTGGTGAGGGAGGTGAGTCATGAATAGCAGGTTGATATTGAAAATTTTGGCTAGGTGTACTTGTGATTACCTCTAATTTTTAAAGTAGATTATAGTCAGCTTTTGTAGACAAACCATTCTTTGTAATAATTTTCCTCAACATTAACTTCGGGACTGGTTTTAAGATTTCATTCCACAACCATATGGAACACTTGAGCCAAGATATTTTCCCCAAGAAATGATCCTTTTGTTACTACCACGAGAATAAATCAATAAATATTCCAGAGCAACAAGCAATAAGAAGCCCAGCCAACCTATAAATGCACCACAAGAGTCAAGTTCATTTGAATGACCGTCTCATGAGAAAATCTGGAAGAATCATTCTGAAGCATTTGAACATAAGAAATACCATATATTTGTTAATGCTCTAACCACTTACGGGTCACATTAAAAAAGATTCGCAGAGTTAGGAGATTTTCAAAGGTTATAATATCACCCATAAGATGTATAAGAAAGACTGCAACAAAATTCAGAAAGTTTCAGGTTGACATTCAGTAGTAGCTCCCTTGGAGGTAACTGGATGTCCTTGACATTGTGCTACGGTTAGTTTCTGCTGCTGTAGGCATTTTCCTGAAAACTGATTTACCTTTATGGGCATGCAGTCATAAACAGTGCTCGGTGAAATAAGTACATTACTTATTTGGTCTTGTTTACAATAAGAATTCTGAAAATGTAGAACTCTTGAATGCATGCCCCTTGCTTTTTATGTGTTTAAGTAATTGAATAAGGTTGTTTTAAACATCAGAGTTGAATAACTTCGGAGCAATAAACTGGTTCATGACTAATGTTTGATTTCAGTTGAAACAAAATTATTGATTTGTAACATATAGTGATTTGTGGAAATTTACTCTTTCTTCATAGCACTTTATTTCCCTTTTAATAAGAAAATCAATGCGAGTCTTGAAATTTTCATTATTTAATTTATTTAATTTATGTACTGAAATTTTCACAATTTTAAAAGCCAAGAAAGCCAATCTGGGTACGGTGGCACACACCTGTAGTCCTAGCACTAGAGTGTCTGAGGCAGGAGAATAGCAAGTTTGAACCAGCTTGTGAAATTTGGTGACTTAATGAGATTTGTATCTCAAAAAAAAAAAAAAGAAAGAAAAGAAAAGTTTGCGAATACTGTCCAGTGCAAAGGTTGGGTTATCCTGAGCACTGAAAAACAAAAAGGTAAATATATATGTATTATGATCTATAGTTTAGGGCTTACATATGAATCTACCATAATTGCTTAGAATCTTCAAAATGAAAAGGAAACTTTCTTGTGATAGAATTATACTATGCTGTGAGTCATTGTTGGCAGAAAACAGAAACTATGCAAACATAACTTTCAAGTTGAATATCAATATATTTATATTATTTATATTTATATTATTTGGAGAATAGTGATATGGTTTTTGACATATCCATCTTTGTGCCATAAGGTTGGCTTTTAATAGAGATACAAATGGTTTCAGATATAGTCTAGGAGTTCATACTAAACACAATGTTTGCAAAATCTTGTATTTTCCATTGAATTTTTTTCTTAGCCAGTCATCTATTAAGCAAGATGAGACCTTGTATCAAATAGTACTAACACAATAGCATTAATGCCTCAAGGGACTATATCGTTTGATGACTTCAGCATGCTATGTCTATCATCTAATGTGATCTTTATAAATGCTTACAAAATCAGTGGATGAATCCACATATATGTACCCGGACACATTTGAAATTCATAAATTTAATATATAATATATTAGTAGATGTATGATTACAGTGGTGCAACCATGTTTTATCATGTGTTTGATATAAATCCAGAATTTTGAAAGTTCACTTACATAATATATTTGGTACATTGTTGCATCTAGTTAACTTATATTTTACAAAATATAATGACATACTACATCCCTGCCGTGTATGGCTAGTCAGATTTTGTCAGCAGTGTTTTATTTCATAATATACATCAGGAGTTCTTGAGTTATGTTTATGATTCATTTCTGTTAAGATGAGCATTGCTTTCCCCTAAACAAAATAACTCCTAAGTAGGGTGCATGCTTCCTAGGAAAGGCAATATTTGATAACATACTCTTAGTCAGATTTCAAAGATTCCTCTGGCAATGAGAAATCCTCAGTAAAATCGCAAAGTGAAATTTATTTTTAAATATGTGGTATAAACTGAAACATTATCATGCTTGATTTGTACTTATTAGCATTTTACAACATTCATTATTTTGGCCATTTCAGTCCCCTCAAATTAATCATGGTATTTTTTTCTCATAAACTATCATCACCGCAGCTCCCACAAATTGATATGCAGAACTCAGGTTAGTACAATGGATTGCCCAGTTCTACCAGAATTGTGAATCAGTAACAGGGAACTGAAAAATAAGCAAGAAGAAAGTTGAAGAAGTGTCTCTTGGTATTAAGCCTTATCTTCATGTTATTACTTGCCAAAACAGAGCTAGAAATGAGACTTCTAATGTCTATTTGCATACCAAATGCTGTACCACTTTTGTATAATCGTTTCATTATTATCACTACTATCATCCGTATGATTTCTACCATTGTGACTATTATTTTTAGCTGAAAGAGTTAAGACTATAAAGTGCTTGATGCCTGTTCCAGCAGAAGGCATAGCTCCTTCCTTCTTCTGGTCTGATGGCAGATTCATCTTCTGGAAAGAAATCCAGGGACCAAAAATGATGGCATTTTGACTCTGTTGACATTTTTTTGTTACTGAGTCATGACATATCAAACAGAAAGTGTATAAGAATGGACTTCCCACAATACCAAAACATTTTCCTCTGATTTATACAGATTTTCTTAAAGTTTGAAAACTCATTTCTTACATGATAATCTAACATCTTCACAATTGTCTCATAAATTACAACGTGATGATTTGAAATTGATGACGAAGAGTAAAGAAATTATGGAAATAGTTTGATAAGGGTTTTGCAAAAGTCCTGAGTAATGTATCAGAGGTAGTCTCTTGTTTGCTCAGAAAACACTGTATCATTTGCTTCATCAGCTGTTAAGAGCTTTTCCTAAAACAATTTAAGCAAATTATTTTAATATTTTTCATTAAAATTAATCTTTGCCAGTGTCATTCCACACAGGAATGTCAACTGCACCTCATATATAAATCAAGAGCAAAATGTCTTTCCACATTCAATAACTTTGTTAAACTAGCACTTTACTCCACTGACATAAAATTGCAATCACAATTAGTTTTTCTGTTGTCAACATTTTAGGAAGCTTTGAAGAGTTAATGCTTTATAAACATGTGCTAAGAATAATACTATCAACAGGAATGCAAATGAGAAAGGGGGAATTAATGGACAATGGAGAGAAAAGGATTAAGAAAAAACCAAGCTGTATTATGTATGTGTACACAATCTCCAAGATGCAGTGAACTACATGGACTGCAAAAAATTAAATAACAAAAAAAGAAGAGAAATTCTGTGATGTCTGTGCTTCAAATTTTGTTTTTAATTTTGGGAAATTTCAGTTTCATACATTCATGTGTTTAAAACATAGATATCAAACTTTGATTTGCCATGGTATTGGGAAGAGTAGTATAGGTGGCATGTTCTACATTTTTAAAATGGGCTATGCTACTTAAAAATAAATGTATTGAATTACATTCTTTTTTTTTTTTTTTTGGTACCAGGAATCAAACTCAGGACCTTGCACTTGCCAGGCAGGTGCTGTGCTGCTGAGCTATATCCCTGGCCCAATGTATTGAAATATAAATGGTGGGTAAATATTTTTTAAATTGTATTTCATAGAAAAATGTTAAACAAAACTTCATAATAAAATAATAGGAGAATAAATATTTACATCTAAATTTTTTTCCTAAAATTGTGTCCTTAATGTTCTTTGTATGCCTTTTACAGTAATTGAGAAGGAAACTTGTATTAGATCACCTATAATGAAAAGTGCAGTGATTCTAAAACTTTTAGTCTTATCTTTTATAAAAAATGCATGAAAACTGTAAGGTAGAGGGGGAAGATGATTTTAATAGTGTTAACTCTTACATCATGCATGTGGGTGTTTGAATAAAGAGCTTGCCTGTGACTATTTACAAGACTAATTCTGTCCTCAAGTCTCACACCCCTCATTTGGAAAATAGTGCGAATGTGAGATACCTCAGGGGTAGCTGTGAAGATTAAATGAAGCAATGCTCCCATAGCCCTCAGCATGGCTTTTACCACTCAGAAAATAACAGCAATAATTAGATATGAAACAGATGAACGGCTTTGGTGAAGCACAGATTGCAGCAACTCAAGTCCTGTTCTTTTAGCTTTAGCTCTGTTCCCTTCTGGGTGTTGTTAGTGGTTCAAAAGATGAATCCAAATACTTTCTCCTCCTTATTCCCTCGGATTTTATCTATGATCCAGAGAAAGGATAAATAAATGAGTAATGTGTTCCCTAATATATGCTAGACTCTTAGCTACACTGTCATTAAGACAAGCAATCAGTGTCATTTCCTTCATTGCAGGGTCCCATACACTAGTTCAGCATGAGGGCCACTGTACAATAAGGAGCTGGTGTGCAAAATGCTTCCCAGCTCCTGCATGGTGACTGTTACTGGTGGATGATAAGTTAACTAACTCTCAATGAGAAGTAAACAAGAGTTTACTAGCTATCGACCTAGTACCACAGAGTAATGGAAAGCCCAAGACTGTCTGCTAAAAGTGTTCAGTCTTAGAAAGTATGAGAATAATAAAGAAATACTAGCTCGAAGCCAATGCTAAGTTCGTATTCTTTAATGTCTGAATATGTCCTTCTATATATCTCATAACACTAGAGATCAGAGAAATTTCCAAGGTTGTGGGCCCACACATTAAAGCACAGGGTACGTTTTACCTGCCAGCCCAGACATTTCAAAGACAAATATTAAGTATTGTGCTCAGCTTAGCCCTGGGTCAGCCACTTAGCAGTTGTCCTGGACAGTACCCTTGCAGTTGGCTTGACTTTCTCATGCATCTCTGCCTAATAGGTGAAGTCTCTTCCTCCCAAATCCCATCCTATCAGGCACAAGGCTCAAATTCCCAGAGTTTACCATGTACATGAGCTCTAAATGCAGTGTTTGAATATCCATCCTTCTGCCACAGACCTATGAAAGAAAAGTTATCTATCTCCTATTTCCCAACAGATAATTGTGAGAAAGAAAAACAATCCAAACACTCTCACTTGGGAGGAAGGAATGTTTTAGTTACCGATTGATGACAGCCTATGAAATGCAAACTTCTACCTTTTCTAGGAACAGTGGGTATATCTTGATTTGGGTCTGATTAGTGCTGGAGAAATCATTCCCTGGAATTCTGCTTTTCATGATGCTTAGCAGCACTCTATTTGGTGTTTTTCTATTTCCACCCTTTTACCACTTGTGAAGATATTGTTGGAAATGATACTTTTTGAACATTTTTCTTAGTTTGACTCCTATAAAAGGACAGCAGTCTGTTTGTCCTTTTATATTTTCAACTGCTCATCATCCATGCTGGTGGTATGCTTTCCTACACATTTAACTGTATCTATTCCAATCAATAAAAGCCATATGCATGGTTCTTTCGCTTTGGTTGGCTTTTTGTTTTGGTTACATTTTTCTTGTTGCTGAGACAAAATACCCAATGCCCAAAATGAAGGAAAGAAAAGTTTATTTAGGTTACAGTTTGTGGAGGTTTCAGTCCATACTCAGCTGGCTCCAAGGCAGAGTGGCACATGGCAGGGGGCAACAGTTCATGGCAGCAGAAAACAGCAAAGCAACAAGAGCAAAAGGAGGAGTGGCAGAGAAGAGCAAGCCTCTTTCCCTCCCTTATATTGTAAACAGGCTGCCCCCAGCCAAGGGGTGTGTAGCACTCACATAATCTCCATGCTCTCCTCTTACACAGGCTCAGGATG
Organism: Chinchilla lanigera; assembly: GCF_000276665.1. Taxonomy (NCBI): domain Eukaryota; kingdom Metazoa; phylum Chordata; class Mammalia; order Rodentia; family Chinchillidae; genus Chinchilla; species Chinchilla lanigera. The sequence continues at coordinate 26,187,336 of NW_004955418.1, read as the reverse complement.
TTTACAAAGTGAGGACCCTGGATCCCTGCTGAATCACATAATTAACCTTCTAAACTTCTCACATTGACACAATGAACAACATCCCAGAACGGTAAGAGTATGTCCTTCTTACCCCAAGATGCAGAACTGCTGAGTCATTTAGCCAAACCTCTAGACTCCCCAAGTTGCCATAATGTATCAGTCATAACACTATCCAAGGCTGTGGTGTAACATTCTCTGATTCTTAGAGATCCTTTTGTCTATTTGAATGTGTAACATACAAAGAGTGATCAAATCATATAGCGAACATTTAACTTTAAAAAATGGATTGCCATTAATATTTTTCACACAACTCCACCTTGCTTTGAACACATCCCATCTGGAAGTATTCTTTCATGCCTTTGTGAGGAGTGATTAAAAATATGATTTCACCCACATACAATGAGTGTGGAAGTTAAGATATCTCCTGATCTGGGTAGGCACCTTTACTGAATCAGTAGAAGCTTTTCTCACAGCCCCAGAGAAAGCCTCAGCTGTTACCCACTCTCCTTTAGCTGATCTTGCACTCCAAGACTGATCTCCTCACCTCCATTCAATCAGATAACGGCCCAGATTTTATTAGTCAGATTACCCCAAAGGTGTCTAAGTTGCTAGGGATCCAGTGGAATTTGCTTGCACCCTTCTGACTTCAGTCCTTCAGTAAGGGAGAAAGAGCTAACAGCCTCCTGAAGGCCCATCTCAGTAAACTTACAGTTTAGCTTCAAAAAGGGATTTCCTTCCTCCCAATTGCTCTCTTTAGAATTCATGCTGCCCTGAAGAGCCCCCTGGATACCGCCCTTTAGAGTTTTGTGGGAAGGTCTTGATAGTGTTGAATTCAGAAGAGATGTAGGCCAGAGTTATGCAAGAAAAGGTGAAATATTGACCCTTAGGGAGGTGACAGGGAGGCCAGCTGTCTCTTCAGCAGTTTAACTGCAAAGGCGTTTCCAGTGGCTATGGGGTCTGAAAGTCGGCGTACCCTGCAGTGAAGCACTCCTGCCCTTGTTGACAATAGGCAGCCTGAAGAAGGGTTTTTGTGGGGGACTTGAGGGGTACCTGGAATCTAACTCAGGACCTCACATTTGCCAGGCAACTGTTACCCCACTGAGCGAAATTCCTGGCCCAAGAAGGTCTTTAATGAGTGGGGCATTAATGATTGAAGACCCTCAGGAAGTGAGAAATCCCCTTTCTGCCCAGATGGTAGCATGACGGTGTGATATATAGAATATGCACCGTGAATCCATGTAGATGTTAACCTGTAAGCCCTTAGCTCATGTGGGGGTGCAAGTCAACACAGTTAGTTCAGTCTGATGAAAAATGGATGGGGGTGAGAATGTATGTTGTGAATGCTGCTCCCGAGTGCCTTCCAATGGAAATGCTTTTAAAAACACGACGTTGTGTCCTTATCCACTTTATTACTAGATCTGGCACCGTGTGATTTCTAGCTTTTCCACAAAGTCAAGATGAAGAAAGAAGAGAAACTTTCTGAATGGATTCAGGACACAAAAGCAGCCATGACAGCTCAAATGAAGACACTCACAAAAGAGAACTTGCAGAAGTGCTTCGGAAAGTGGTAGGAACTGTTTGAAGTGTGGAGGGGATGAGGGGCATTAATGGCCATGTGTCTTTTACTTCATTTTTAAAATTTAAAGTGTCACTATCTCTGCTGATCTTAACTCACACACTATCTGAATTCCTTTAAATGTTTTACAACTATACCTTTGATTTTAGCATTGTCCTAGAGCATGCTCATATTAGAGGATCTTCTTCATGTTGGAGCAATTGGATATTAGAAGTAACTGGACATTAGAAGCTCCATCCCAGCTTTGGGAAATTTGGCTAGCTCTGTATTTGGGATTTGGCTCAATCTGGCTGGAGAAAGGAAGGGGATAACCGTATCTTTCTCACAGCAGCAGGAGTCTTTTTCAGGTGGTGGGTGGTTCCTCAGTTTTGCAGAGACAAGGACAGGAGGAGGCCTTGGAACTGGAGCTTGCTGGCTTTTGCCACTTTAATGAACCACTCAGATTCAAAAGTTTGTGAAATAGACAGCAGCACTATGGGAGAGTGAATGCAAACTTTAGAAACTTGGGGAGAAAATGCAAACTGCCACAGTAGTGACAAACTGAGATGGTGGCTGGATTTCTTGCAACCTCTGACAATCTGGAATTAATCACTGTCACTTTGAACATCTGCATGACATGAGAACTAATAATGTACAGTGGCTGGGGGCTGAGGAGAGTTTCCGCTCCTTCCATCTGTTACGATTCATCTCTGGTACCTCACTTAGTCTAAAAATCATAGTCATTGCCTTGGGGCAGACCTTATTACCCACTTAGGCATTAGAAATGGCAAATGCAAACTAACATCATTTCTACCAGAGTAGTTAAAAATAGACACTCACAGGACACAAACTTATGTGACACTTAGATTAATGGGATCACAGAAAGGTTCTCAGGGAGAAAAATTAAATATATTTCTAACAAAAGATGACAATCAGAATGAGATTGGATTTTTCATGGCCAAAATAGAAGCTAGAAGGTGAAGGAACAATAACTTCATATTTTAAGGGAAAGTATTTCTATCCCAGATATCTATACTTCATACAAGCCACCAACCAGATTCATTTCTTACATACACTTTCTTAGGAAGTTGACTACATTCATGAGCCATCAAAGAGAGAGTAAGAGAGAAAGAGGAAAGGACAGAAGGAAGGGAAAGAGGAAGGAAAGAAGGGAGGAAGAGAGGAAGGAAGGAAGAGAGGGAGGGAGGAAAGAAGGAAGAGAATAAGGAAGGGAGGGAGAAAGGAAAGAAGGAAGGGAAGAAAGAAGAAAAGAAGGGAAGAAGGCAGGTATTTTATACTGGCAGTACAAGACTCATACTGAAGAGAAGGGAAGGAAATTTCTAGCCTGTGGTATGGGATGAAAACACCTCCTGTGACCGTTTATACCTACTAGGTGTAAAAGGAAATGAGTGTATCGCAAGTTCAATAATTTGTTGACTAGTGATAAACTCATTGTCTATAAATCCAATGAAAGTCAATGCAATCGTTATTCTATGGATGATGATGTGTATCTGAAATTAATTGTAAAATTTCACACAGGTATATTCCTAACCTGATGATTACAATAAAGCCTAGAGTTTTTAAAATCAGTTTGTGCTCACAAGCCTTCTGATTCCTCTAGGCCATATTGCAGAAGAAAACAAAAATTTTCCAATTGAAATGACCTAGGGTGAGACTTAAGAAAGAGAGAAGGTGGGTTGACACTGGTTAGGGAAACATGAACACTGACTAAATCTTATTTTTCATTGTTTCCCCTTGTAGCTCTTTTGAATTTTATGTTACACTCACGTATTTGCTATCCAACAAAAGCGAAAATGGAAATAAAAATAGGCAAAATATATTTCCAAAGTAAAAAAATCTAAAGAAATTAATTATGTCTTCATAATGCATGGTCTTAAAGCAATGCCTGTGTGTGTGTGTGGGGGGGTGCTCGGAATTGAACGTAAGGACCTCTGTATACTAAGCATAGGGCCTAAGACTGAGCTCAAGGAACATTTTTAAGTAGAAACAGCAGGATGAGAACAGTATGTGTAGTTACATTGGCCACGATTTCTTAGAAAAATGCACATTCACTTACCCATACATGTACCCTTCCAGACAAATATGGATAAACATATACATGTGAATAGATATATATAGTATGCACCTGTTGTAGTCAGGCTTTGCAAGGGAATAGATGTAATACAGGACATAATTTGTAGGATTATTTTATAATATTCACCCAAAAAGTCAGATGCAGAGGAAAGCAAGAAATCTGTTCACACACTAGAGACCCAAAGGATACAAGTGAGGGCCTGGACCCCGTGGCAATGTTCTGTATGAGTCCAGCTGGAGGCCTAAAGCCCATGGCAATGTTTAATGCAAGTCTGTATCACGAATCTGCACTGGGAAGGCCCAAAGGTCAGTGGTGCAAGCTACAAAGTGTGCACTAGTGGGATGAAGGATCTATGCCAGCAGGCTGAGGGATCTGCCCTGGAGCAAGGAAGCAATGCTCAAGGTGAGGGCCAGTGTCCAGCAAGGACCCAAGTCCCTCTGACGATGAGAACAGCTGAATTCATATCAAGAACACCAGTGTGACAAGCTTCTCCAGGAGAATCAACAGCACACACTTTCCCCTACGGAGCCAGGAAGTGATGATGCTCAAAGTAAGGACCAGAGCTCCCTAAACAGAACTGAAGCCATCCTCAGCGACAGCAAGGACCTAAGCTCCTCCAATGATAAAAGCTATGTTCCTGTCAGGTAAACCAATGTGACAAGCTTTTCTAGGAGAACCGACAGCTCACCATCTCCCCCTCCAGTTCTGCTTTTCTGCTGTTGACAGCAGTCTTCAGGTGGGCCTTCCACACTTAGCACCAGACTGACTGCATTCAGCTGAGTGTTCCAAGTTGACCATTAGTTAATCCACCACACTATCCATACATGTCCATGTGTTTTAAAGCTTATATCAAGCATGTCCCTGAAAGACCTCATTCCCATAGGACCATGAGAGACCACTGCTGAACTGCTGTTAGCAGCTGGAGCTTGGTGAGTGGGGTAACCAGGAAGCGTCTGTGCCCCTGTTCAACTCTGCACACTGTATTCTGCTTCTTGGCCGCCATGATCTGAGCAGCCTTTCCTTGACCACGCCCTTTGACCACACCCTTCCTGCCTGTGAGCCAGCCATTCACCCTTACCCTAACCCACCACAAACCTCTCCTCTTTTTCAGGTATTTTGTGCTGGCTGTGAGAAAGTGATTAATATATGCTTATTTTTTGACCCTAGATTTTTCAAGATGACTTTTGCTTCAATTAGCAAGGGAACGATTAGATACTGATGGAGCTGAAGAAAGAAGAGGGCACTGTTTACAGTTTTGTTTTTCAGTGCTCTGGATCCAACCCAGGGCCTCACTATGCAAGTCAAATGCGCAACCACTGAACTAGACCCCCAGTCTTGAAGCAAACCTTTCCATGTAAAAATTGTTATTGTTTTGTCTTGCAACTGCTATTTCCCTATTATTAATTCAAAACTTCATAAAATATTAAAATAAGCAGGTTGGGGCTGGGGATTTAGCTCAGCGGCAAAAGCGCCTGCCTGGCAAGCGCAAGGTCGTGAGTTTGGTTCCCGGTACCGGAGAAAAACCCAAAAAAATAAAATAAAATAAAATAAGCAGGTTTAAGAAAACACCATCAATATACAAAGTTTCAGTCATCTAGGGAAACTGAGGGTACAACCCGAGAACTGACCCTTGTGTGGCTCTGTCACTTTTCCTCCTGTTGCGGAAGACGTCACCACCTTATGAGCTTTGCTTTCCACAACTATTACCATTTACAATAAAACACCAACACATGATGTTGGCTAAAGTCTTGTTCTATAAGGGAAGTTTTACTTTGCTACTAAATAAACCAAAAAGCTCATGGAACAGTTCTGAAATCAACTGAAGTACAGAAGTTTGTCGAGGCAATGATTGGATGGAAATCTCAGTTATTATTAAGAGATTTTACTACACATATGACATTTGGAGTAGAGTGTGATCCTGGTGAAATGCCTAGTATGCAGTTGCGCCCTGAAGGGAATTCAGCATTTGGCAAAAAGCTTACTCTATGTGAACAGTCTGGTCTGTTGGCTGTGGATCAGGCAGAAGCTGGAGTTTGTGCAGCTCAGGTCTCCCTTGGTGGCTACAGAGATTCTTATTTAGGCACATACGTCTTTATGATTTGGTGGGAGAGGTTATTAGTCTGATTAGCACCAGTGTCTGCGACAATGAAGGAAAAGCTGCTTCCCATTCTTACAACTGAAAACCTCAGATGTTCAGACTCCACAGAGAAATCCTACACCAAATTTGTCAAAAGAAATTCTGTGTTTTTGCTTGAGTTGTGAATCAGTATCTTATATATTTATGATACGCTTCTTGGATTCGATTTGAGAAAAAAATCCCCACCAGAACTTGACCTTGTGCAAGTTTGAGTAAGATTAAAAATCCTTTTTAACTGACTAATGAATGAAAAATACATTGCAAGGAGTACATAAGAAAAACTAATTAAATGTTCATCGACTCTGTGACTGCTTTTCCGTGGGTGACATTTGTGAAAAAATTAATTTTTCATTTCATAGGATATATAACTCTGCAAAAAGTTCTGAAAGATGCATTCATAGTACTGGTTTGAGAGGAAAATAGCCAAAAACTGAATACTATTGTTAATAGTATTGTTGAAGATACTTTGTATATTTAATCTTAAATAACTTCAATTTTTAAATATATTTTTAATACAGAAGAATTGTGTGTTACTACTTGCGTAAGACAACATTAAAACGGAGGAAATTATCCAGGCTTGGTAGAGCATGCCTGAAGTTATTGCACTCTGGAGGCTGAGGTAGGAGGATTACTGTGAGTTTGAGGCCAACCTGAGCAACAAAGTGATTTCAAGGCCAACTTGAGCTCCATAGTGAAACCCTACATCAAAAAGATAAAAAAGAAAATAAAAAAATGTATCCAAGTATTTTGATTCATTCATTTATTCAACAGGAAACTGTTAAGGTGCAAATAATTTCTGATACTGTATTCTGTGCTTTGCAAGTTTCAAGTATGTATAGAGTATAAGTTAATGCACCTCTGTTTACACGAGTTGTACCTGCATTAGGTGAAAAGCTCTTTGATTCCACTTAGTGCATTATTTGTAGCTGACTGATAAAACCCATTCCTTTCATACTCTTTCATTAAATGCATCAATCCATCTGACTTCTGGGGTTCTTCTGTTATGCTAAGGGCTATTCTCAGCATTGGAGGCACATAAGTGAATGATAGAGACCCACATCTTCTCCTTTGTAACATCTACTCTATAGTAGAGCATTAAATCAGAAGAAATGCATAAAGATAGTCAGTTAAAACTGAGGCACTTTCCTGGCTGGAGCAGCTGGCACACCATCCAGGACAGAAGAGAAGATCAGCAAGGGGTCAGAGTCCTTTACTGCTTTGGGCTATGATTTCCTGGAGATTGCTACTGAGCCATGGACGTGACTGTGAGGACTAGTTTATTCCCACTTCATGCCTTTGCCTTCCTCACTACCCCAAACTGTCTAAACAGTGGATTCCTTCAACTGTGTCCAGAGTCTGGTGGCAGAATTGCTCTTTCCTCTCACCCTCCTTGACCCTGCCTTTTTTGACTCCCAAGTTTTATTTCTTTTCTAGAGCTTCTCAGAGACTATACCTACCTTAGTTGTGTTAAAGTCCCGCTTAAATCATGCTAGAAGATAAACTCTGGGAAGACAAGATCCTCACCCAACAGGTTTACTGTTGCCAAGCACAGTCTCTGACAGATGAGATTTTCAGAAAACACTGAATGAAATATTTCAGATGCTCACTGAATATATCGGGAAGAGCATGTAGATAGCAAGTAGAGTGCTAGATTGACCCAAAAGGTGATGTGACTTGGATTAATGCCAGCCCACAGGAAAAATATTATACCTTTCCATCTCTAGCACAATACCAACCAACCAACAAACTTTGGACCCAGAATATTACCTTTTTATGAAATCCAAAGGGGTTGTCAATACTAAATTTAATTTCTCTGAGAAGCTGACTCCTCTCTCGCAGCACTTGAATGATTCCAGTTATCTCTCTGCCCTCAGCTAGTGCATGGGTCTCTTAGCCACGTCACATAACCACACTCCTTGACTCCTGAGTTATTCCCTTGTGTCCCCGCATCTGTGAGGCAGACTGACAACACTCCTCTCCTCAGGGAGCAGATAAATACTTCTGACTTTCATTAGTATGACTGCGATATGATTACATTCACTGTAGGGGATTGATACACATACAGAACAGATTGCGATTCCCTCCTCCCCACCCCTCCAAACTCCTTTTATTTTTCCGGCATCAGATTCATTTGCTTATCTTATAAGATTTCATAAAGTTGATTGTCATGTACACTGATCAAAAACCAGACTAATAGGCCAAAGAACACCTAAAACATGTAGGACAATTGTACTGTTAGTCAAGGTACAATTTTAGATTCATTGCCCCAATGTATAATACATTTTTTCTTTCCTTTTTTCCCTACTATCTGATATATATAATTTGTATATAGCTTATATAGATATATCTATGTGTATAAGTATGCATAATTTCTAAATCTATATCTATCTATCTATCTATCTATCTATCTAATCTATCATCTGTCTGTCTATCTATCTATCTATCTATCTAATCTATCTAATCTATCTATCTATAAAGAGTGAGGGGCAGTTTCCTATAAGAGAAACCATGCAATATTTAAGCTTGTGTGTTCAAGTTACTTCACATAACACTATGGTCTCAAGGAGTATGTATTTTCCTACAAATGACTCAAGTTTATCCTTCTTTATGACAGAGTAGTACTCCATTGTATATAAACACCACTTTTTTATCCACTCATCTGTTGATGCACATATAAACTGTTTCCAAGTTTTAACTCTTATGAATTGCCCTGCTATAAACATTGATATGCATACATCAGTGTGGTGTAAGGCCTTTCCCTCTTTTGAGAAGATATCTAGAAGGAAAATAGCTGAGTCCAGTGGAATCTCTATCCTTAGTTTCTTGAGGAATCTCCACACTGATTTCCACAGTGGTTCCACCAGTCTACACTTCCACTAACATTAGGAAAGGGGTCCTTTTCCCCCACAGACCCACCAGCATTTGTTATTGGTTTATTTCTTGATCACAGCCATTCTTTCTGGAGTGAGATGGAATCTCAGAGTTGCTTTCATTTGCATTTCTTGAATGGCTAGTGATGTTCAACATTTTTTCATGTATTTATATTTGTACTTCATCTGAAAAGTGACTATTCATTTCAGATGCTCATTTTTTCATTGGGCATTTAAACTGGGGGAGGGTCTAATTTTTTGAGTTCTTTATACACTCTAACAGATTTTTTTTAAAGAATATTAGATCAGTAAGAAATAAAATTTTTCTACAGGTGGGAACAGACTTTCACATTCCATTAGTTCCAAATACATTCAGACTATATTAGCTATTTTGTGTGCAATCTAGCGTCATTAGAATATTTCCTGATGGTACTTTATATAGTTCACAAAACTGCAATATATAAACTGGGTTCCCACCATCAGCAGGAGGAAACAATTTAATATAATATAAAAAGTGTTTCAGTTACCCTGAATATTAGGCTTAAATGAATTCTTCTCCACTGACAACCAGTTAGTAAGAGTTACATCCTAAAGAATTAGAAATTTCATTCATCTCAGAGATTACCTATCCTCTCTGACCACACCATGCCTAATGATTACTCCACTTTAGCAGGTTCTAATTTTCACATTTCTGTACTAGAAATAGAATATTTTATCAAGTGCTCTACATTCCAAAGGAACTTCTTTAGCATTAACTATACTGAGATCTCAATATCTCACTCATAAAATACTAAAGGGATTTTGAAATTTATATAAACTAGGAAAGCCCACCACAATATTATTTCATATCAGTATTTGGAAGATTTCTGAGACTTGTGATTTGCATATAAGATCAGAGGTAAGTGTGTATCAGCAGTGCAGGTGAATAGGATTTAGTAGGATTTTCAAGCCTCAGAGTATTTTCATAGGTAACTGGAAAAAGTACTTTCGACTGAGTGGTTTTATGTTTGAGACCCAGCACAATCTGAAAAAAATGGTTTGCAAGTTGTTGGCCAAGTTGATTCCATGGGTAGATACAGAAGCTGTAGTTTGTAGTTATTCTCCACTGATAGCCAGCTTCTGTGACAAGAATTACATCCTCAGGAGTATGAGTTCTATTCATCTGTAGTTTGGGGAAAAAAGCTTCCTTCTGAGATATGAACTTGTTAGAGGGCCTTCTTTTTCTGACAAGAAAACAAATGGCATCCTCATGACGTCCTCCACAGAAACATACCAAACTACTCATACACATTTGCTCATGTCACTATTGATGACCCTTAGCCATCTCAGGACATTGTTTTGCAGTACCCCATTATGCATCATCTTTCTGTGACACAGATGCAGGGTGAATATGTACCTCAAAGTTATATATTACAACCTCAAAGTTATATATTACATTGAAATGTAATAGATTCAAAACAGAACTATTTTCCTACAGGAAATGCTGCCCACTTAAGGACTCCACATCTTATCCTCCATAGCTCACGATACTACATGGTTCTTAATTAGTGGAACTGCAAACCTAGGTGTTTTCCTTCATTTCTCTTGCCCCTACACTCCAACCGTAGCTGAGCAGATTCTACTTCCATAATATTTACGAATTCAAGTACTTCTGCTCTTGTTTTCTCTGTTTTCTCTGGTGTCTTCACTGGAACTTATAAAGTCCCCTTCTTGCCTTAATATTCACTTTCCTAAAATGTATTTTCCAGACTTTCCAAAACGTAATACTAGTAATAATAGTCAGTGTTCATTAAGAAATTATTATTTGTCACTCTCCTGAAGAACCTTACATTATGAACTCACTGAATTTGCACAGTGAACCTGACTTGTCTTTATTATTGTTATCTTCAACCGGATAAGCAAACTTAGTCCTAGACACTTGAGGTCAGTTGGCCCACTTGAGGTCAAGTGTCTGATAGAGACCTAATACTCTGGAGTCCTGGATCAACACGCTGTCTGCCCTTGAGCCTGAGCTGATCACTGGCCTTCTAGCAGCCAGCTCTTACCCTGCAATCCACATTCAAACTCCTATTTTTTTTCTTTTAACGTAGATAAAATTCCAAACTCCGAATTTTGGTTTTCAGGTTCTACATCCTCAGCTCCAAGCTTATCTTTCTGCATTAGATTCCTCAAAATTCCATAGCAAATTACCCCAAACTGCATGGCTTAAATTAGCAGAATTTTCCTTGTAGCAATTGTAGAAGCCAGAGGTCCAGAATCAAGGTTTCCACAGGGCTACACTTCCTGCAGAGATCCAAAGAGAAAATCCTCCTTGCTTCTGCCTTTCTCTGGTAGCAGGTGGCTTCCCTTGGCTTCTTTGGCAGGTTCTTCAATCTCTACTTCTTTCCTGAAATTACTTTATCATCTGCTACCTGTGTTTTCTCTTCTTGTTGTATCTTCTCTTCTTTTATAAGAACACTAGCCATTGGATTTACATTCTACCTGGATAATCCAAGAAGCATATACCTCTAGATTTCTTAATTTTTGATATCCATCGAGATTCTTTCTGCAGTAAGGAAATACTCAAGCATTTCAGGTCTCTGGACATGGACAGAGCTTTCTGGACACCTCCTGTACTTCCCAATCCTATGGTGTATTCAAACTTCTCTACCATGAGAATGCAGGCCCACTGGCTTTATTTCCCTTCTCAGGACCTAATCAGCTTCACCTACCTCAGGAATTGTATACTAACCCTATTCTCTGTTTAGAATAAGTTAAGTTCTAACCGCCATCATTTAGGTCCCTGAAAAATATTTCTCTCTGACAGAGACTTCTTTTTCCAAGTAAGGACAAGGCATCACTCTGTTATATCACTTGATTTAAATTCTCTACAAACCAACCATCTTTATCTAGCGTAATCATTTACTAATTCTTTATCTGTTAGATCATTCATGTATCTTATTAAAATTGTCTCTTCCTCTCAAGAACAAAACTGTCATAAGAATTATGATCTTACATTTTGGTTAGCATTATTTCTCTAGAACATTCAACTTGTAATTCTTGAAAGAGTTAGTCATCGGGTTAATACATGAAGGCTCTTGTGTTTCCTATGGAAGGGTATAAGTACACCCTTCCCATCAGAAGCTGAGTCACAGCACACACTGTACTGCTGTATTAACACAGAATTGAACTCCAGCGGCCGCTTTCAGCATTGCTAAGAAGTGGCCAGAAGGGTGCTTTTCTTTTGTGACAGTCCAAGTAAGGGAGGAAATGAATATCTCCCTGCATCAAAGCATCCCCTGAGGGAAAAGCAGGTCAAAGCAGAATTTGAAAAATTGTTTTGTCTCCTCCATTGCTCATTTTTCCAGATACATGAGGGAAAATCTGAGCTAGTAAAATGAGATTTAATCATGAGAACAGAGAAAAAGATCTTCATGATACAGTCAAACCATTATTCACTACTTATATATGAATTAAATGTGGTTTTTTTTTTTTGCTAAGAAAAAGGTTTTATCAGCTGATCTGGCCCTGGAGCACATATACCAAAACCTTTCCTTATTCCCTGCAGCAAACTTTGGCGGTTGCATGAGGCTCTTCAGAGATGCAAAAATACATTCAATGTCACAGTGCGTAGTACAGTGTTTGGCACATAGGATATGATCCAAAACAAAGTGCTATTTTTTCCAGATACCTTACAAGGGAGATAAGTGATGGCACATGTTAACCTAAAAAAAATCATCAGTTTTCTGGAAATTACCGTATTCATTCAATGAAAAGTGGTCTGAACCAAGGATGAATCAGTACCTTAGTTACTGTTCTCATTGCTGAGACAAAATACCCAATATCCAAAGTCATAGAAGAAAAATTTTAGTTTGGCTCACACCTTGTATGAATTAGTCTGTAGTTGTCTGCTTTCAAGGGCTGGGTGGCTTGGCAGAGGGACATTGTGGAGGAGGGAGGAGGCAGCAGCAGCCAGTCTGCCTTCTCTCTCTCCCTTTATATTCCATACAGGCTGTAAATCTATTGATCAGTGCCACCCACACCCAGGGTGGGGCTTCCAGTGTCCATACCGTTAATGCCAGTGTCACACCCTTAACCCACATTCACAGCCCTAATCCAGCCACCTTTGAAACTCCCCATCTATGACCATATGAGGAGTTGCTGGAGGAGGAGCATCTAGATATAAGCAAGAACAACCAGCATTAGGGTTAGAGACAGTGTGACACTCGGCGGCCGGAACTGATAATTACAATAAATAATCACCTCTAATACAAAGCTTTTACACTATACTTCACCAAATATGGCTGATGGTTTTGTGGAGCAGATAGGGAAAACAATCCTCCTGCTGGTTACAACTTTCACATCCCTGGTGACTGTGGACACGTGCATATGTTCATCAAGAATTTTATGGAAAAGCCAAGGAGTGAAGAAAGAATTAATAAGATGAATATGACATGATAGCCTTGGCAACCAATCCAAAAGTTCTTGCTAAAAAGACCTGAACCTCAGAAAACAAAACTTAAAGATGAAAGAATTCAGTGTAGAATTCTGACAATGTCAGTGGCAGGGTCAAAATTAACCTATTCTGACTATCTGGAGGTAGTTGACTCAGTTTTGATTATGTTCATGCATTGAGAAATTTAAAGAAAAAGGGCATGCGCATTGTTTAAAAAGCTATGGGGAGGGCTGGGGATATAGCTCAGTGGCATAAGCGCCTGCCTGGCAAGTGCAAGGTCGTGAGTTCGATCCCTGGTATCGCAAAAAAAAAAAAAGCTATGGGAAAAAGAAATAAACCTGGATGTTGCAAAAATGCTTGGCACGCTGTCCATAAAGGAGGTGCTGAAACATAAATGCTACCCTTTGCTGTAGCCTGGCTCTGGGGCTACCCCAACTGCTCATGTGTTCAAGGCTTGTTTCCAATTTGGTGCTCAGGGGAGGGGGTTGAACCTTTGATAGGTAGGACCTGGTGGAAGATTGGGGGTCATTGGTATTGTGTCACTACTATCTTTCTCCTTCATTCTTTCACTTCCCAGCCACGGGCTGAATGGCTTTGCTCCACTGTGTGCTCCTACCAAGATGTGCTGCTTCACCCCAGGCTCAAGTCTTCAGGCCCGACAGATCCCAGCCCGAAATCTTCATAATCAGGAACCAACAAATCCTTCTCCTCCTTATAGATTAGCTCACGTACTCTGTACAGGAACAGGAAGTTGGCCACACAGGAGGCAAGGGCAGGGGCAGTGGGCTTAGTAGGGAGCCCAGAGCCACATGGCTCCAGAAGCTGAAGAGGTTCTGATCACTGCTCTCACACACTGCTGCTCCAGGATGTGCAGCAACTCAGCAGCGAGAGGCAGAGGCTGGAGAGCTAGGTAAGCTGTTAAGTGTGGCCGTGAGAGTGATGAAAGCTTTTAACACCCAGGCAGCCATGTCTCACCTTCATTTTGACATTCTCTCTGAAAAGAATCAGCGTTTGAAAGCCACAGCCTCACACAATTGGGAGCAGCTTCCCAGTCCTGACGTGGAGCTCAGCATGGTCAATCCAAAACCTCAGGGGCAACCAGGTCCAGTAACAGAGGGAGAAGCAAGGTAGGGTAAAGTACACGCTGACAGTCTTTGTTTTCTAGACAGTTTTTATGGAAAACCACAAATGAGTTGGATTTTCCTAGTATTGTAGTATAAACGGACATCTCCATCCATGGGTCAGTTTATTTTGAATTTTAACAATTTTTAAAATATTCTCTCCTTTGGGGATAATATTCACTACAATGTTTTTACCCCCAAATTGTCAAGTGAATAAACTCAAAAAGTCCCACTTCAACATGACTCTCCCAGGCAGAAACAAGAGGTACTGAATTAACTTGCTGCTACATTTTGAATTCAGAAAAGCCCTGAAGCACAACTGAAGTCATGCAGGGGTTTTGGGTGAAGCCTGAATGTCCTGCTCTGTCCGGTTGATATGAGTCAGCAAGAATGATAAAGAGGTAATGAGGGCGTGGTGGTGCACGCCTGTAACCCCAGCACTCAGAAGGCTGAGGCAGGAGGATCAATGTGAGGTCGAGACCAGCCTGGGCTACAAGTGAGCTCAAGGCCAGCCTGAACTGCATAGCCAGACCCTGTCTCAAAAAAACAAAAAAACAAAACAAAAAAACAAAAAAAAATTTTAAAACGAAAATAAAGAAGTAATGACATCCGTTATTTCCACATGGTTTGAAATGCTCTCTGGTTTTCATTTTGGTGTTTTCCTGTTCCACCCGCCTGTTCTAAATGCAGTCTGGAGACACAGGGACTCTAAGCCAGGACTGATTCAAAGTTTTATAGCAAGAGGACAGCCTTTTTCTTGGGACAACTCTGCAGGTCGCCTGGAATCGTGTCTCCTCTTTATCCTGTCGTGAGTACCTGGGTAACCACATCTCCCTGTTTGATCTCTTAGCATCTTGCTGGTTTGTTAATCCTAGAAGGACAGACCCTGCATGCAGCAGTCCTTCATCAACCACAAGCCCAAGTCTCATATACAAAGTACCCAATCTAGAGGCCATACATTCATCTGCTCCTGCGGGGTACTGTCTCTATTGCCTCAGCCTGATCATCCCAAGACCAGCACCAGACAACTAGGAGTGACCCCATCACCCAGAGCCTGCCACGAAATGTAAATTAGCGATCCTAACCATAGTGACACTGCTGTGCCCCTTGTCACCCACAGAAACTCCCACAAAGACTCTCACTCACACTTTCCCCTACCTGGTCCTCTCTCTGCCTCCTGACAGACCCTGGCCCTTGTCTGTGTGGTGCTTGTCTTTGTGGCCCTTTGCAGTCTGGAGGGGACCCTAACTGTGGGTAACAGAACAAGTTTTCTGGGGTGCTTATCCCCTGAACTGTTGGCATCACCACACCTGAACCAGAATAAAAATTCCATTTCACAGCACACAACAGACTTTTCTATGCTACACTTTTTTTTTTCTACAGATGGTGTTTGTTCATATTTATCTGGCTATGTGATATGGGTTGAATGTTTCTGACACCTCTAAAATTCATAGGTCAAACTCCTGATCTCCATGTGATGATTTTAGGAAATTTGGCCTTTGAGACCTAATTAAGTCATGTGGGTGAAGACCTTGGGAATATGACTTATGCCAGAAGGAAGCCTAGGCCTGCTAAATAAGTTGTGAATGATCTTCATTAACAGTAGATTTGATTTCAACTACCACGCAAGAGGAAAAAGGAAAAGCAACAACAAAAATACACAAACACAAAAGACAGACAAAGAGAGATGAAGAAAGAGAAGAAAGAGAAAAAAGAAAGAAGAGAGAAGAAAGAAAGAAAGAAAGAAAGAAAGAAAGAAAGAAAGAAAGAAAGAAGAAAGAAAGAAAGAAAGAAAGAAAGAAAGAAAGAAAGAAAGAAAGAAAGAAAGAAAGAAAGAAATTTAGAAAGAAAGGAGGAAAAACGTTTATAAATATCTGAATGTTTTAGTTTTGGTGCTGGAGTGAGAACTCGTTTATCCATTTTCTTTCAGGCAGGCTCTGAGACCTCAGGTAAAACTCTCACAGTTGCCTTGTCTATGTGCTAGAACAGAGGAGCCCTGGTCTCCTGCAGAGGGTGTGTTCGTTGGCGCTGTTAGGAAGAACCCAGCCTTAACTCAGGTCAGCCTGACACGGGAGAGGGCAAAACAAAACCAGGACATCACAACCCAGTCTGAGGCTGGAACAGGAAAATCTGAACTGCAAGACTCCAGCTAATATTGGCTCTCACCAACAGTCACTGTAGAAAATAAGTCCATGGATTTCAATTGTGATGGTTTGAAAAAATGATGGAAACATGGAAAAAGAACTCAGAGTCTGCATTTTCTAAATTCAAACAGATCTTCAACAAAGAAAAATTCCTTCAACTCCTCTGCTGTTTATGAATTATTTATGCATATAAAAGCAAGATAAATTTTCCCATATGCAGAACTTAGTAACATAAAGTGTCATATTTTTATAGTCATAGATTGACTGCTAGTCATTCAGTTTTCTCAGCTCTAGGATAATGGCCACGCCCTCAGAATGTCTACGATCACAAACTGCACAGCTTAGATATTTAAATGTCTTTAATATGCATTTTGAGCATAGAAATCATATTATTGATATAACCAATAGTAATTTGGGGCATCGAATCAGAGTGATCATTTTTGCAGCAATAATCTGATTATAGTTTTTAATGCACATGTACCTTTATTCACTCAGTGAGACTTTCAGCAGTTTCATGTTCAGTTCTTTTGAGTGATAATAATAATAATTTGTAAAAGTAGTACAGTAAAAAAAGTAACAATGTTATGTCTATTTATTGAAATTTTAGTTCATCCAGGAATTTAAGTTTCCTTAAAATTCACTTAAACCTCAAAAAGTCCAGTGAGACAAATTGTATAATCACTTTCATCACATAGGAGAAAATTAAAGTCACCAAGCACTGAATAATTGGCCTGAGAGAATTGTTTGTGTATTAGAACTTCATTAATATACTTTTAAATTTTACAACCTATAAATTTATACAATGAATGTAGCACTTATATTGAAAAGCTAAACATGTTAAAAGTACTTATAAAAGTGTAGCTATGATTTTATCATTGTTGAAAAGTAGATTCTATTTCAACTTTATATTAGCCCTTCTTCCCACTGCTCTCTTCCTTCCTCTCTTCTTTCTTTCTTCCTTCCTTCCTGTCTCCCTCTTCCTTTAAGGATTTCATCTTTATGCTTAACTTTTTCTCTCCTTTCCTGTCTCTGTCCTTCCATCTCCCCCTCTTTTCTGTCATTCCCTTTCTCTCTGACTCCTTCTCTCCTTTATTTGTTCATACTTTCATCCCAGTAAATATTTCTTCTTTGTCCAAACCCTGTGTGCCAACAAAACTAGTCGGTGAGCAAGGCAGTTTTCCTGCTAGTGGATCCTGTGAGCTTGTGGTGGGCAAAGAGAATGGGCATTAGAAAGGAACTGATCAGCCAAAGAAAGAGGCATAAGAAGCCAAAGGTATTAGAAAGGAACTATCTCCTTTGTTGAAGTAAAAGGAGCTGCTTTAGAACAGAACATGTAGCAGAGGGCCTAACCAGTGTGAGGGTCCAGAAAATATCTCTCAGGTCGAAATCATTTAACACATGGCTACACGATCACAGTAGGCTAACTTAAACATGCTGATTTCTGTTTGATATTAAACTTTCACATTAGAGAATTAAATATGACTTTGAAACTGTCATTTCCATAGAACGTTAGATTTATGCAGGCTTATTGTAAATATGTACCACACTTTTGATTTACATTAAAACTCTTAAAAGAACACTCTCTGTAATTTTCAGAAAGTATGATTATTTTATGGCCATTTCTGCCTTTGGAAAATGGCACTTATCTACAGAATCAATAAGAAAATAATACTTGATTTACAAAGTTCAATTTTACCAAAGGAATCTTTTTAGAAATATATCCTATTGCCTAATTCAAAAATACTTCACACGTTGCCTTGGAATATCACAATCACCGTACATAAAATACCCCTCATTATATTGCTGAGAGAGTCACAGAATTACTGTGATTTGAAAAACTGAAGGATAAGTGAAATTTCCCCATGTAGCCAGTCAGTTCTATCTGTCACACACTCAGCTCATTCCCTGCGGGGCACAGTCAGTGCTATCTGGGCATGTGCATTCGTCCAGCTGAAGTGAGATTGTTTGAGATGAATGCACTTCAAGGTATTGTTTACAGTTTGAAAAACTTGGAAATGAAATAAAACACAAGTTCTGTTTCTGAAGAGAAAGTCGGCATGTGAGTTGAACCTGCACAATAGAGAACTAAGACAGATTATTGGCATCTTGCTGATGATTTTATTCTCAGCAGCTTAGTTGCTTAGGAAGCAGTGACAAGTGTTCTGTTGGGCCTTCAGAGCTTCAGTTGTGCAGTTTTGCAGTGCAAATGTAAAAGAGGGGGAGCACTGGAAGGTGAGCAGTGCTTACTCCAGGGTGGTCCAGGGACTCTGAGTGTTCATCTGCACTTACTTCTCCCTATGCCAAGAGCACATAAACGAACTCTTCATGGATGAAGACCAGACAAATGGTCACAGCTCCCACTGGTTCCCCTGGCTGTGTAACAAATGGCGACATGCACACTGGTTAGTGGGAACATGGGTTCATTATCTCACAGCACGCCTGGGTGAGGAGTCAGCTCAGGGTAACTTGTTCCTCTGGTCAGGAGCAGGAGGGTGTGATCTCGCCTACAGTTTGAGTTTTTCCCCAAGCTCAGTTGTTGTGGGTAGAATCCAGTTCCTTGAGTCTGCAGGACGAGGTCCTCAGCTCCCTATCTCTTCTTTCTTTGGACTGTAGAACCTCTTCTATCCAGGTGTGGCAGAACACACCCATAATCCCAGGTATGGTGGAAACTGAGCTAAGAAAATAGCCAGTTTAAGACCAGTCTGGGCAACTTAGTGAGACCCTGTATCAAAATAAACATAAACAAGGCTTGGGTACCTCAGTGGTAGAGTGCTTCCTTAGCGTGTTAGGTCCTGAGTCCGGCAGTACTGAAAAGCAAGCACAAATATAATAGATCCTCTTTTAGTGGATGTGCCTGTTTAGATGACGACCACTAGGGGTAATCTCCCATTTGATTGAAGTCAGCCTTCTAAGCGTCTTAATTATATCCTCCAAAATCCTCCAAAAGTAATCACAGGAAAATTCCCTGTCACACTCACTAAGCTCTCCCACAGTTAAAGGGATGGGAAATTCTGCATCATACAGAAGGTTTCACTAGGATCATCGCAACCTGAATCTTTTCACATGATTATATGCAGAAGGAATACCATCTAGAAAGGACTCTACCCTTCCAAATAAATTACACAATTCATAATATTCTTCAACAAATTAATTATTATTTATATATAAATTTTTACTAAATTTTAAAGGTACAGGAATCTTTTTTTTTTTTTGGTGGGGGACAAGGTCTTACTGTGTAGTTCAGGTAGTTTAGGGTGGCCTTGAACTCACTATGTAGCCCAGGCTGGCCTCAAATTCATGGTGGTCCTCCTACCTCAGCCTTCCAAATTCTGGGATTACAGGCCTGTGCCAAAATCAAGCCCAACCAACTCATTTTTATTAAATTAGAAAAAGAATCAAAATATATTGAAGCATTAGGTGTTTGGTATTTTTGGTATAAAAATTTAAAATAAGTCACAATTTTATGGGAAAATGTTTACCACGTGCCTACTGTAAATTCATAACAGTATTGAAATTTTGAATTGACGACAGCAGTTTTCATTGTGGCATAGAAGAAAATTTATGTCACATGCTTTCAGAGCAGGAGAGAAAGCAGCGAATTGATACTTACAATGCTTGGAATTGGGATTCTCCAAACACATCGTTTCCCCACAGACAGCCTACCTCCCACGTTTTAGAAATCAGAGAATGTAATTTTGTAAAAAAAAAAAAAAAAAAAAATCAATTTTTTATCTTTTGTTTAAAATATTCTGACTTCTGCATATTTAATTTAAACACTTTCAGCACCAAAAAGACTGCACTTAAAGTGTCTTAATGCCTTGGGGTCAATAAAGAATATATTTTTACAGAACAAACATAAAGTAAATAATAATACAAATGACAAGTGTTGCAATGAAAAAGACATATAACACAAATGAATAATAATAATTTAATAATACATGATTCAGTAATATAAATGAGATTTAGAAGTATTTCTGAGCACCAATGTATAATTATGGCTTCAGAGTTTCTATTCATGGCTTACGTTACTCATAACATATAATGGCCCAACTTTCTGTCCTTAAAACCTTATTAACAAGTAAAGATAGTTATACAGCCAGGTTCTCTTAGTTCATTGAAAAGAAAGGTTTGTGCTAATCGTGTTGGGACAAGAGAGCATGCTTATATCTTGTACTCTGAATAAGAACTAGGAAGACAACAATATACAATATATGAACTACTGTAATTCTTCTATAAACCTGTTTTGAAACTCTGTTTTATTGTCATTTTTTCTTTAAAATTAAAAAAAAATATTAAAAACAAGCAAAGGCTAAAACCAGGTGTAAACTTTTCTTAACGACATGAAATAGCAACTTTAGGAGAACTGTTCTTCATTCCTTCTCTATTTACTTTCACAATAACTTATTTACCCTTTTGCCATGAAGCGAGATGAAAGGCAGGCAAGGGCTTGGAAAGTATGGCTGTTGGAAGTTATTTTCATGCTCTGCCAGGAAACAAGTACTATTGGGTCCTGCATGGACCCGGACCCCCTTTGTGTTGGCATTTATTGGAGAGAATAGCAACGTGTAGGTCACGTGATGCTATTCAGCACATGCATTGAAGTAGGAGGTAAGAGCTGTCCTGTGGACACACCAATCGAGTGACCTTGGCTTGTTCTCTAATTGCTCTGAATTGCAGTCCAGTCTAGAAAAGTCCAGCTTTTCTTCATGACTAGAGTAGAATAATCTAGAAATTGTACATGGAAAATGATTTGCAGGCTTTCCAACACAAATTCTGATCTGGGATAGTCTTATCAACATTCTCTTTAGAATGTGGGCATCCTGTATTTTTGGATCATATCAGAACAGTTCTGGCTCCAATTTCACTCTGGCTTTAGGCAACATTGGAATAGAATGTGGTAACAGTTTATGCAAAACAACAGAAGAGCTCACGTTTTGGCACGGTATGCGTTTGGATAAACACATGAGCAATCTTGTTCAACGATGTGTATATCAGTCCTATACTGATCACATTGCCCATTGTCTCTGCAATTTGCAAAGCCTGGGCATCATTTCAAAGTTTCACGTTAAGAGCTGGAAGGAAAATTACATTATGTCAACATGACCCACACCTGATTTGTGATTATTTTATTTTGATAGTACTTGTGTTTTCACTCATAAGCTTGAGAAAACAAATAGGTACACTAATTGAGGTTTCGAGACAGTTACAAAATCATCATTTCAAACAAAAAGAACAAAAATTACTCTATCCAGGATACAGACCATCTAAATTTTGCTGGATTTTACCTCCAGGAGATGTTGCTGACATTCTTGGCCTGACACGACTTTTCTGAACACAGTGCTTCTTCAGTGTAGGCAGGTGAAAATGTGACTTTCTGCAATGCATACGGACTCTGCTCTGCCTCTTGTCTGTCAAGCTGTATGTATTCACACGGGAAGTCAATGGTTCCTGTAAGCACTGTGCCAACATCTCGTTTGTACAAAAACACAACTAGACCTCTGACATCAAGAGACTGGCTCTACGGGCCACAATATACTCAGACATGAGGATGCTTTTGACCCCTCCACACACTGGATTCTGGCCTGAGACTGCTCCTGCTCAGCCAAAGGAAACAAATACATTATCCAGGAGGTGTTAGAGGAAGAGGCTCATGAACTCAGCCAGTCAGTATGCTTGCATCTAGTAGCTACTCTTTTTACAAAAGACTGATGGGAAAGTAGGAAACAAAATAAATGGCTCTTGTCTTTGAGAATCTTAGAAATTGTTCAGAGATTTATAATCCAGCATCAAAATAACTTCTAACAGTCATACTTTCCAAACTCTTTCCTGCATTTCATTTCACTTCATCTCAAAAGCATAAATAAGTTAACGTGAAAGTAATAGACAAGGAGTTAAGAGCACAGATTTTTTATTTCAGGCCCACTATTGTAATTATCCTAAATTTTCTGTGATCATATTTCCGTGTCTTCTCTCCTTAGCCTTTCTTGTTACCATTTTTCACTTCTATGGCCTTGGTCAATTTACTACTTTGGCTGGATTCAGGTTCTTCACTTCTGAAAGGAACTAATAATATACTTGAGGGTTTTTCTAAGGGAGAAATTAGGTTATTGCAAAACACTACTGTAGGACTCTGAAGATGAGCAAAATAAACATTAGTGATCAGAATAATGTAGTTATCTAAAAAAACTATAATTAAAATAATAAAATTGCAATGGTAGATTTGTCTTATCTTTCATGGTTGAGCTTTGCTATGATGCTAACATTTTTGAACAAGATGACACGTAATTACAGCTGTAGTAAAATAGGATGTGGATGTCTAGCAGGTTATACAGTTTGACAGTGACTGGGAAATCTACTCTATTCTGTAGCATTCTGCATTATGATAATAACTAACATTGATGCTGTATTTCCTAGGTCTTCATAATGCATTTAAGGCAGCCGTATTATCTCATTTAATTTTACAACAATCCTATGATGTATTTTATTGCTATGATCGTGATTTCTACACATGAAGAAAATGTGCTTGATGTGACCTGGATTACAGAGCACGGATACAAATGCAGGTCCTCTGACTCCACACAGAGAGAGATGAGTGTTTAACACTGCCTAACTCTTCCATCTTTGTAAAAACATTACCACAGCACATTTGACTTTTGTTACAGTGCCAGATATATGAGATAGGTTTTTTTCCATTACTGTCATTCCTTTAGAGTCTTTGTGGCGCCACCTATTGGAGACCATAGGCCATGGCCAATATGGCGCTGGCCCTTAGAGGCCGGGTGCTAAGCCCCACCCTTCTTCCCAGAATTAAATTACCACTTCCTACTCCCGTTTTGTAATATCCTGTTTCATTTTCCCAGGTCCCAACCAATGCTAGCCTGCCACATCAATTAGCCCACCCCCTAAACCCTGCCTTCACCCTAACCATATATTAACATTGTTCTCTCACCAGACCCTATCAGAAGACCCACCTTTCCCTGTACCTCTCCCCTCTGTGGTCTTCTCAGTGCCCCACAGTGAAGGCATTTTATTGTTTTATTACTTTGTGGGCCGGCCGGACACCTTTTAATATGTGGTCTTATGTAGGATCTAGTATATAATAAAATGTGTATATCACATTATGATATGTCACCTGTGTCTCCTGTTGATACTGCTTTTCTGGAGAACCTCCATTAATGCAGTGGCAGAAGACATGGGATTTCTGGGTGCAGGAGACACCTCCAAATGCGGGGGATTATTTTATAAGAGATAAATTTTGAGTTTAAAAGAATATGCACATTCAACCACATGCATGCACACACACACGCCAATGCATTTAACCTTCCACCATCATAGGAACTGAAAAGTCCCCTGTCTCAAGCTGCATGCCTAGGAGAGAAAAGGATGCGATTCCAGTCTGAGCACAGAGACCTGAGAAGCAGCGGAGCCCAGTGGCTTCTGTCCCGGCAGAGCCTGTAGCTGGGGTCCACGGATTGGGGCCCCAGGGCAGGGAGATGGGTGTGTCTGCTCAGGAGGAAAGGATGGACATTTCTGTCCTCAGCCTCGGGTCTGTTTGGGCACTGCATGGCTTAGGTAGTTTCTCCCCTTTCTGCTGAGGGGGAAGCTCCTACTCAGTGTACTGACAAAAGTGCTAGCGTTACACACAATTTACATTATATTCACTCTCTAAGCATCAGATAACCAAGTCAGGTTACCTGAAAATAGCAATCATGCCTAGTTTTCATTAAATTGTGACTTCTCAGCTTGCAGTAGATTATCTAAGTCAGACCCTTCTGAATTGCTCATATTGGGGTTTCCAATTTTTGATACACAAACAATATGCCCAAAGAACACTTTGGACATGTCTATATTGGGTATTTCTTTTCTTTGAAACAGATTTTGGGTGGAAAACAAGTGTCCCATTTTCCTCAAAAACACTTGCTCTTTTTTTTCTTCTTGAAGGTATTTACTTTGAAATAGATTTTAACTGATCCTTCTAACTTCTTTATTTCTGCTTTGTTACTTCACTTTTATCCCCCTTGTATCCCCCTTTGAAATTTACCTCTTTAACAACTGAAATATCTCTTTATGCTGCACAGTAGAAGCTAATCAGGTTGAATATGGACTTCATATACAGCTTTTACATGTAAGAATTTTTAAGTCTTATATATGCAGTACAATAATCTCCACTTCTCCTGAGATAGTGAAATAAATAAGCTTTTAGGTCTTAGAAATAGAAAAAGTAACCTCAAACAGAATGAAACTGACAAAGAAAAGTTAATCCTGAATCCCGCTCTATCCTACTGTATGTCAGCAACTTCTGCACTCAGAAAATACATCTGCTGTTCACAGGTGTCTGGAAGAGCCTGGACTATTTGAGTGTTGCCTTGTTTGGCCAGTGCATTTGAGCCGATGTGTCTTTTCATGATTATGAGAATACAGAATTGTTTTCTCTAGAGACTTTACAAAACTTGTATTTGTGCTGAAACCTTCTTAGTAAATGACATTGCAGAGAAATTGAAAATTATTAAATACAAGCACTAAAATATGTACAATAACATGTAATTGGAGGAAAATGTCAACAATTGCATTTCTACAGCAAGATGTTCTATGCTAAGAACTAAGTAATATATTGAAAAGAAAAATAATTGGGCTGGCGTGCTTCCCAGGCAGGGACATGAAGAAGGGCTAGTCAAGTTAGAGAACTTAAACATGAAAAAATCTTGAGCCCTGACTTGAGTTTTAGATGATTCTTATCTAAGCAGATTTTTATTCACACGACTGCTCCAACTGTGTGTATCCAAGATACATCTGGATATTCAGAGCAGTCCACACTTCTGCATTTTACTTTATTTTAGCATGTGACATAGTAACATAAGTCTGTCCTCAAAACAATATTTCATAACTTCAGGAAGTCACATTAATCTGTGCTCTGGACATACTATTCTTCATTATATTTTCACAGGGTTTGCTTTTGCACAGTAAAATCCATTAAGAAATGCTTTTAGCAAACTTGTAAATTAATAAATAAGAATGGTAGGAATCTGTTTTGTAAACTATATTCAAAATTTATTTTACTGGTTTTGTAGTAACACACATGCATATGATATTCAAAGCACTAATTTTTTAGCTATTAGAGAGCATAAATATAAATGTGGACACAATTGCTCCCATATATATATCAAAAATGGCAGTATTTGTCAATATTCCTAAAATATATCCTTGTATTCATTATTATTGTAACACCTAATTTCACATCTTATTTTAAATTATTCCAACATATTATTAATACTGATTGAATACACTTTATTCTTTTACCTTATTTTTAATTGTCACATAACCAGTGTATGTATTTTGGGGTACACTGTGATATTTCAGTACATTTATACAATGTGTAATCAGGAAAATTAACATATTCATTTCCTTTAAACATTTGTCATTTTTTGTGTTGAGAACATTTAAAACTATCTCTCATAGTTATTTTGAAATATGCACTAAATTGTTTGTTTTTGTTTTTATTTTGATTTTTTCCAGTACCGGGACTCGAACTCACCATCTTACGCTTGCCAGGCAGGCATTGTGCCGTTGAGCTAAACCCCCAGCCCCTAATAAATTGTTTTTCACTTGAGTCATCCTGTTGTGCTATAGCGCAGTAGAATTTATTCCTTCTCCGTATAGTTGTTACTGGGTAACCAGTCCCTCCCGACGTCTTCTCCTTACCCACTTTCCTGGCGTCGGGTAACACTATATACTGCTCTACCTCTGTGGATCCAATCTTTTCTTTTCCAAGTATAAGAGAACTCGTGGTATTTGTCTGTCAAGTCTTGGCTTATTTCATTTAATATAATACCTCCAGTTCAACTGTGCTGCCACAAATGTGAGACATTTATACTTCTATGAAAGAATAATATACATTCTTTATTTACCACTTGATGGACACTTAAACTGATTCTAAATGATGACTCTTGTGAATCAAGCTACAGTAAACTTGAGAATTCAGGTATTTTATTATTTCATCAGCATCTCAAGACCTCTTCTCCTCCTCTTCTGTCTTCCTCTTTTTCCTCTTTCTCTTCCTTTACCTCCTCCTCTCCCTATACCCGCTAAAGGCCCCTCCTCCTGCTTCTCCTCCTCTTTTCTTGATATACATCAAGTAGTGGGATTCATGCATCTTAGGGTATTTTTATTTTTAGTTCTTCAAGGAACTTCCATAGTATTATCTTCAAGTTACATTATCAAAAATAGTATATAATAATTCCCTTTCCCCAAATTCCTCAAGGCATTTGTCATTTTTTGCCTGTTTGAATACAATAACATGGACATGATACTTCAGTCTGGTTTTGATTTTGTATTTCCCTACAATTAGTACATTGAGTATTTTACATCTGTCTGTTGGCCACTGGCATGTTTTCCTTTCAGAAATGTCTTTTCAGATCATTTGCTTATTTTCAGCTGAAGTATTTATTTATTTATTTGTCTATCTGTTGTTTGGTTATTTTACCTCTTTATGTATTCTAGATATTAATTCTTTGCTAAGTGGACCACGTGAAAATATTTTCTTCCATTCTGTAGGTTGTCTTTTAATACTACTGACTGTTTCTTTGGTATACAAATTTAGAGACACTTTTTGATAATATCCAACCATTTTTATATTTATTCACACCAAATATGTTATTTTTAAAAATAATGAGCACATAGTCTATTTTAGGCTCTATACTAGGATGTAGGCTTACACAGATAACTAGGATACTATGACCATTTTCATAATTATCACTTTGCATAGAAAATCATTTTCTTCTAAGTATGCTAAATATATTGTTATAATTTGATAGAAAACATAACAGAAGATTGGAAAAACTTGTATGAAAGCATTTTAAGCCCAACTGTAAGGTTTTTGCATGTAAATTTAGAAGATAAGGGGAAAAGATTAATTGGGAACATTTTTAAAAGGTATTTGCTTCAAGTGCTGAGGTGTTTTGATATTTTTCTGCAATAATTGAAGTCCCTGGAGATATTTACACAAGGAGTAAAATGCTCTTATTTTTGTATTTTGGGAAAAAAAAATGTTACAAAGCTACATGGAGGTTGGATCAGAAAGAAAAAAAAATAGGAAGCAAAAGGTATTAAAATTTTAATGTGTTCTATTTTAAAATGCTCTCAGCTTTTTATTTTTATCCTTAAATTGTTTTTCTTGACAGTCCTTAATGAAGCAGTTACTGAGAAGTATTTTGCCTGATAATAATAAAAACATATCTATTGTAAACTATTATGATTGCCTTGAAACATGTAGTCTCAGCTCAAGTCAGTGTCCATACCACCATTACTCCTTAGCACTGCTCTGGAAAAAATATTTATTATTGTAAAACCAAATGAGAATAATGGTACAGGCATAAGTATGCAAAAGAAGAAGGAACATAAATATATTTCTTTTTTTTTTTTCCCAGGGATCAAACTCATGACCTTGTGCTTGCCAGGCAGACGCTGTGCCACTGAGCTAAATCCCCGGCCCTTTCTTTGTGGAAGATGTGGTAGGTTACATAGAAAACAATAAACTCAAGAAAATGTTAAAATATGTTCAATGATTTATAAGAGAATTTAAGCAACTGGAAAGGCTTGCATGGCTCTCCACACCACTGCAATGATCAAGTCAAAAAGTCACTGTCTAAAGTTAAGAAGAGTTTAATAATAATAATCCTGCTACATTTTGATGTGAAACAACCTTATTCTAAATTCACATTAAAAGTACAAGAGAAGGATCAGCAAAGTAAATCAGAAAAAATAAAACAAATAGAAGAGTAATGGAGAACAACTCTGCAAACACTAAAATAAATAATAAAATATTAAATAATTAACATCTTAACTTAGAAACATATATTGGGTGAAGTCACATGCCTTGAAGTAACAATATAGAAGCAAGGAGTTTTCAGGTAACTTTCCTGTGTAACTGAGTAGCCTTCAGGAAAAATGAAATAGGTTACACAAACTTCTTCCCTATGAAATATGTGCAATATGAATATGTACTACCCATTTAGGAAAGATTAAATTTTATAATATGAATTAATACATCAAGAACCGGACATACTACTTAATAAAAATATGCAAAGGATATGAGCAGACATTTGACTGTCAAATCAACAGTGGCAGATACAAAGCTTACAAGACACGTTCAGTGTAAATCAAGATGAGGGCGCCTTATACCTGAAGCACATTTTGCATCTGGCTGATTTGCAAGTATCAAAATTTTTGAAACATACTATTTGACTGTGTTACAGGGAAAACTCCTTTTACTCTATTGCCGGTAGGAATTTAAAGTGGTATAGACTCCACTGAGGAACATCTGAAAATGTCTATCAAGGTCAAGCACATGGTCTGATGCAGCAATTCCTGGTATCCTAGCATATATTTGAAATGAGCTGCTTACATATTTGTTTTTCATCATTATTGTGCATAGTAAATGAAACAGGGAAATGCCATGGGACGTCTAAAGATCCATCAGTAAATGAGTAATTATAGTATAGTCACTCAGTGAAAAGGATTGAATGAGCTCTTACCAAACAGGTATGATGATTAACAGAAAAAATATCAAACAGTACAGACACATTGGGAAAGAATATTATTTTTTTGTTTATTTAGACAGTACTCAGGACTGCATCAAGGCCTTCACACTGAGTTCATTCTCTTCTGCCCTCCCCCTGACTTTCTTTGTTTAGATTTTGAGGTGGGGTCTCACCAAATTGCTAAGTTGCCCCAGCTGGCCTTGAACTTTCATCTGCATCAACCTCCCAGAATCCTGGCATCACGCAGGTATGCACCATCACGCCTGCCTGGAAAATACTTTATTTCTGTAAGTACAAATATCTCTGGGAGGATATACAAGACATTAATGACATCACTTCCCTATAGGGAAAGTAATAGGAGACTTGGGAGGAGCAAAGTTAGGGAGGCTGCCTACTGGACCACTTCTCGGAGTACTTAAATCTTAGCTGTCATTCTATTACCGTTAGATTTAGAAATATGACTGTAGTTAATAAATAGAGTAAAGCAGGACACTTAAAAACCTGATTGGAAGTCTGAATTTCCTAGATTTGTATGAAGTATGATTAAAAAATATTGTGAAAATTTCAATTAAAAACTTATTACAGTAAAAAGGCCCAATTCAATTAATTCTCCTCAAAATCCTCCTTCTAAGTTCAAATACATTCTTTTGCTCTTCACACCTTTTAAGGAAGTTCTGGAAGTCCATTTTCCAGAGGCTCTTTATTTGTGCTAACCTTGTAATCCATTCAAATGGTTCCCTTTCATTTTGACTTTGGGTAGAGCCAGAAGGCACAGGATGCCAGACTAGGTGAATGAGGTGGAAGAGGACACAACATCAGGTTTTGATGGGCCTGCCTTTCCACTGAACGACACTACCAAGCACCATATTTCTGAACATGCATCCTAAAGACACTGAGGAAAGAGAATTTTCAGAACTCCTTCAGAAAGTAAAAGACAAAGATAGGATAAGCGTGTTTCGAGCTGAACAGGAGTCAAGGGAGTATTTTGAGGGGGAGAATTGGCAAAGGGTCTTGCATTGTAATAAATTACTTTTAATTTAATCAGTCACCATATTGTTCTGTCACTCTGACTATGTTGAAGTCATTGGTGGTATAAAGGTGTGCAGTGTGTACTGCAGTTTCTTTTTCAGCTTCAGAATCTAGAGAGGTAAAGGTTATATCATAGTCACTTAAAAATTGTGCTTATTTTGAACTCCTGTAAAAATACAGCATTTGCAACATGCAAAGTACCTTGAGTTACATGTGGAATAACTACAGAGGCATTGAATTTAGGGAGAGTATTCAGTGAAGTGCCAGGATGCCTGCCAACTGCTTTACCAAGGGAACAAGGACGTTATTAATCTCATTTCTCATTCTGTCTTACACAGAATTGTTTGCATATAGGTGATATACATAGTCGTAGCCAATTATATATCACAACATCAAGAGCTAGTAGTATTTAGCACTTCTAGTCAAATAGAAGGTACCAAAATTCAAGTATTTAAATAGCAAAGATGAGTCGTATGTTGGATAATGTCTGAGGTCTATTTGACAATAAAAATTGCAGGGCAAAAATCAAAACAAAATCATAGCATATAAGTGGAATACTTTACCAAAAATGTGATAACATACTTCTACCCATTAAGAAGTGATAATGGAAGCTTTTTTTTTCTTTACTTGAGAATTAATTTACTGATTCTCAATGAACGAGTTAACCCAATAAATATTTGGGCGCTTGCTTTGGCAAAATATAAAATCACTTCTTATGGTTAAAGTCTATTTCTCTTTCTAGTATATAAAAAGGTGTCCTTCATGTCATCTGGCTTTTAAGCACTGTGTGGTGGCTATGAAGTCTGAGTTTCTTGGATACATCAATTTTATTGGCTTTGGAATCTGTCTGGGGGCAGTGTATGGTTGTGTCATAGAGGTATGGCCAAGGGTCTTTGCTGGGTCTTTCTTAGTTTCCTTAGCCTTTCCTCTCTGGTACTGTTCCGCTCCTCTGCTCTCAGCCCAACATGAACTAAGTATCTTTGTGCCACCACACTCTTCCACCATGGAAGCCACGGTTCCTGCCTTGAAGCCAGCTGACTGTAGATTGAAACCATGAGAAACTTAAACGTCTCCTCCTTTAAACTGTGGATGCTCAGTACCAACACACACACAATTCTTTTTATTTCAGTGTTACTTTGCATATTTTAGGGGAATGTCCTTCAAAAATTTCAGCTACTTTCTCTGATTTTAAAAACTCTTGAGAATAAGATTCATTTTAAGTATGGGTTGAATGTTTGGCGAGTTAATCCCAAAGTCATATGTTCATAATATTTGCAAATGGGACCTTTGAGAAATAAACAGGATTAGAAGAAGTCCTGAGGTGCAGCCCCACAAGGTCACCATGTCTCTAAAGACCAAGAAGAAAGTGAGACTTGTCTGGTCTGCTGTGTGGTGCCCCTGTCCCACAGGTCCCAGTGCTGGGGTGTTGTACTTTGTGTCTTGGTTACTTTTCTCTCATTGCTGGGACAAAATACCTGACGCCCAAAATGAAGGAAGGAAAGGTTTATTTCGCTTACAGTTTGTGGAGGTTTCAGTCCGTGCTTGGCAGATTATAAGGCAGAGTGGCACATGGCAGAGGGCTACAGCTCAGGGTGGCAGAACATAGCAAAAACCACAACCACACACCAGGGCGGAATGGGGGAGGAATGGCCTCAAGCAGCTTCTCCCTTTCCCTTACATATGCAAACTATCCACCCCAGGGTGGGTGTAGCTCTCACACCCATCAAACTCTAAAAGCCTGCCCCATGGCAGCTTGAGGCTTTGGGGTGACACACAGACATAAACCATAACAACTTGTCAACCACAAGAACTGTGAACTAAACAGACTTTTATGCTCTAGGGTAACCTGTCTCGTGGATTTTTTTCATGCCAACAGAAAATGGACTAAGAAAAATATTCTGCTAATTTTGATAACAAACCTTTAGATTACAAAAGTTATTTGGTAAAGCATATACATAACTGAGTAATTTTGAATTTAGGATACAGAGATCCACATTTAGATACTCAGTGTTTTTCAAGAATTTATAAAATCATGACCGTTAATGATGTTTTCTTAAAGTTTTGAGGAAGCTACCTATAACATGTCATTTTGTTTTGAAATTATAGTAATTTAAACCCTGGAGAGTCTAGTTTTCTATGGCTTTAGATTTAAAATGGGCTCAATACAAGTATAGAAGGACAGACAGAGGTGAAGACTTCCTTCCTTCCCCTCATAATTCTCCAGAGTATCTGTGGAATGCCATGGAATGCAACTTCTCAAAAAAAGAGAAGCCCAGTGACATGGTCCAAGCTTCATTCCTGTCAATCCTAGGAAAAGTGACATTGTGAGTTCAGAACAAACTGCTCAGGAAAGCCCAGAATTTGCTCTGTTCTCCACTGGAAACTGTATATCCTTCAAAGGTTTTTTGAAGTGTGTTACACAGCCTCTGAGCTGCCCCACTCAGATGGACACACTGCCTTTGAGGTCTCTCACCTGTGATACCAAGTGTGCACACAAAGCCAAGCCTCCATGTGCACTGAACAGCTTTCCTGAGCCTCAGAGGACCAGTGAGAGGAAACGGACCTCAGGCTCTGTCTCTTGCTGCCAGTCTCTACATACAGTAGACTTATCAAACTCTGTTGTGCGAATGTGTTACTTCTTACCAGATTCAGACAAAGACATAAGCAGTGCACAATGGATCAAAATAGTAGCCAAAGTTGTAATGGGCATAAGCATACAGGTTTGTAGGAGAGTCCTTTCTTGGAGGTGGTACTTAGCAAATCTACTTTGCATCCTCCCACTATGAGTGTAGGGCATGATTGAAAGACAGGACCAGAAACTTGATGTGTTACATGTAACTGATGTGGAAAGGGCCTGCAAATCCATCCCCTACCTCCAAGCAGCCCTGCTGTGTTTTTCTTTCACTTTGTTTCCTTTGAGAAGGGGGTAGACAGCTTCTGCCTCAGTTTAGGGTAAGTTAGCTAGAAGACGCCGCATTCCCCGAAGGTGACTAGAATTCTTCTTTAAAAAGGACTTTATTTAGCATCAACCTATAACAACCGAACACAGTTTTTGAGGTGACCCCATTAAAGCTGCCACCTTGAGGGTGACTGGGCAAATTTCCAGTGGCCATAAATAAGCGCATTTTTCACAGCAGAGTTAGGAGAAATGAAATTCTTCTTGTTGTGGCAGACGAGACAGGCTTCTGTCACACACCGCATTTCTGTGTGTGATAAATGTCATAGCAATATGTCATTTCCATGTATCTCTTGGTTATGATCTGAGAGAACTGTCCTTCTCAATGGATGGGAAATGATACACTGTTACGTGTTGAAGGACAGTTGGTGTAAGTTTGGATACTTAACTAGAGTTAAATTATGGTCTTCAGAATTCATCTGTATCACTGGAAGTCCATCACTTCAGAAACTGATCTGTCTCTTTTGTTTGTGTTTTAAAATACTGGGATCAATTTCTCTCATCTCTTTTCTTTGTGACAAAGTATTTTAAATATTATTCTTAATTATATATTCATGAAATATGCTATGTATATATATTATACATGTGCATGTAAATATCTATGCATACACCTAACAAATTTGCATATGATATAATCAGAAAAATATATGAATATTTGTATATTACATGTATATGAAAAAGAAGAAATTCATTAGATATATGAAACATACATGCAATGCTTTTACTCATTTAAAACATGTATAAAACACAAAACAAATCCAAATCCGAGTTTCAGATAAAGTAAAGATACCCAAAACCTTGAGGAGAGAAAATAATATTTACCTTTTTCTTTTAACCCCAAGAGAACTATAAAACAAACCACGGTGTTCAGAGTACTTTTCTTTTCTTTGCAGAAAATATTATCAAGGGCAAGAACCAAAGATGAACACTGATTCTATTTAAATGCTTTTCCTGTGGGGAGCACAGGCTTCCCCCCAGAAACCTGTCAGCTTTAGAAAACTCCTGAACTGGCACAAGAGATGCAGAGCTTCCAGTGGCTGGACCCCACACCTCCTGGAAGGAGACAGAGTGTCTTTGCTGGTGTGCCCACTTCTGGTTTCCCCACTTCCTTTTCCTCTGTAACTTCCGTAATGCGGTGCCCTTGGCTGTCTCAAGGATGTATTTGCTCAGGGGCAAAGCACTCTTCCTTCTCCTCCTGGGAATGCTGGGTTTACTTATTAGTAGTGTTACCATCTCTGCTCCATGGTGTTTAGACATTTATTTTCATTGGAAAGTGTATAAATGTATATAGACAAAACATTTATATTTTAACATACTTTTCATATTGTATCTTCATTATATTTATTCTTCCAACATGTAAGATTTAATTGTTAAGTTTACTCTAGAGCAAGTATTCATTTCCAATTAGTTTCTTGTTTCTAAGTGGATCAGCCACGATGACCATTTCAGTGTATTAGTTTAGTTTAATTGCAAATTTGAGCTGGATTTATTTCCTTCCTTCCTCCCTGCCTTCCTTTCTTCCTACCTTCCTTTCTTCCTACCTTCCTTCCTTCCTACCTTCCTTCCTTCCTACCTTCCTCTACCTCACACAATTCTTTTGTCCTACTTAATTAAATTCTCTCATCTCTTCTACCCAGAAGTCTGAATTCCTTCCTCATGGCTTAATTAATACTGTTATATGAGTTATCTTGAATCCTTACTCAACAGCCTTCTGGGGCTTTTTAGACTATTAAGTCAGAAGGTCTGGGTTTCAGTCCTAGCTCTGCAGTTGAGAGCTGCTCATTAATGTGACAGGCAGCAGCCTGCAGACCCATGAGGACATTCACTGGAAGGGGAGCCTCTACAAAAGTCAAGTGGAGATCTTTCATGGGAGAAACCATTATCAGTAAGTCTCTCTGCACATCTGGCAGCCAGAGCACTGAGTCCCTTCCCCTGCAGGGCATCTTCTCCATGATGCTTACATAGCAAATGCTCTTGGATTGTACAAAGATTGTCTGTCCCTCTGGAATAGAGTAAAAGAAAATGAAGTAAAATGTAGAGAATAAAACGAAATTTTAACCTCTCTAGAGCAAAGACTTTGCAGGCTGCCTGTAGTCCATCATAGCACATCAGAGTCACAGGCCCCCGTGAGCTCAGCTGTGACACGGACCCTCCATAGGAGCAGCACTGCCCTTTGGTGCTGTCCCTGTGGGACTAAGGGGTGGAAATACCGACTGTGTCTTGAGATTCGTGCTGCTTGATTAACAGTAAATTATAAAGCTTTTGTCTCTGCTCCAAAAGCCTTGTATTTTATCCCTGATTGTGGGACATACTAAAGTGTTAGCTTGCAAGGATGGCATGATCTCAGAATTTTCAGTTACTGACAATTACTTCACCAAAAATTACTAAACTTCTCTAGTCCTCATTAGGGTTGTTGAGAAGACTAATTGAGCTTATAAGTTTAAATTACATCATCCAATGTCAGCCATCCAGGAAGACTCAGTAATGATTAGTTAGTATTATGTAATGCTGATATATCATAAGCCAATAATATTTTAATATAATTGATGAAAATTGCATCATATTGAAAGAAAAATGCAAATTTTCTTCTCTCTTCCAAATTATTTGTTTGAAAGAACTCAGCTAAATTCTCCCAAAGTTTCTCCACAGATCTTCCCTCTTGATGCCTCAGGTTTTCTTATTCCTTCCACCTCGCTTTAATAAATACCTGCGAGGCAGCCCTGGGAATATTTCAGTTATATCACTTATGATACTGAGTCGCACAGGTAGGAAATTATTCACATTTGTTTGACTTCCCCTATGTCAATTTTTAATAATCACATTTCAAATGTCAAAGCAAAACAAAACATTCCTTCATCCTTGAAAAGGAATAGAGTACACCTTGAACTGCACATACATATTCAATACTGGATCTGAAACCAAAATGTCCCTGTGCCTCTTAAGCCTGTAAGTTCAACCAGGTGACGCTAATACAAACTTCCAAGTATTGCTGGCTTGACTTTACCTAAGTTGAGGAAATCAATGCCTACTTCAAAACCTTTCTCAGTGTGTTTCTGAGAGGCTCTGGAATGTGCTAGAAGGGAATCAAGATGATGTCTCTGTGGTCTTCATTTCTCTACAGAGATACTCTGCTGCTTACTAGACAGATGCTGCTGGTTCGCACCGTGCTCCTCCTGGCAGACACGGGGACCCTGAGCTGTCCAGGCTGAGGAGATGCCTGCTATAGAAAAATAGGAGAAAGGGCCCCTTTCCCTTTGTGGGGTCTGGTAGCACATGCGCTCTGAATAATCACCCCTGGGGTCAAAGTTGGCTCCTCTGAAAACGGCATTCTTGTGTTCTGCCTAATCTCTTCCACTGTGGCCAGCTGGGTTGAGTTCCTGACTTGTGGCTGAAGGAGGACTCTGGATTTGTCATTCTTTTATTTTTTCTTCTATAACATTCTGCCCACATGCCAAACACTTGAGAAAGTTTTATTCCCAGCATCCCGGTCATCTTGAGCAAACCTCCCTGGGGAAGGGACCTGTTCACTACAACTAAACCTCAGGTCTTATGTAAACATCCAGGTGTTTGCCGCCCACAAACACAAGTCTAATTTTAGAAGCCTCTTTTGCAAAGGTTCCAGAATCTGATATCACTCTCCAGGGACTCTTCCTCCTGACCCACAAAGATCTTCCACCCCATCTAGTACTTTTAAAGATCTTCCTGAAAGTCATCAAAATTCAAAACATTTCCTTGCCTCCCTTTGCTTCTCAAATTTTCCAAAGGAGTTTAGTTTGAATGATTCCAAGAGAGTTTCCTGGCAAAATCAAGTGCATAACCTTAATCTCTGACAGAGTACTTCTCTGCTAAGGGGACTTCACATGGCAAAGCGTGAATACAAGTTGAAGATATCAGTGTCAACATTAACTAAATATTTGCTACTTTAGCAGCATGGCTTTAGAATTTGATTCTAGGGTCAGGAGAAGTCAGAAGATATATGAAATCCGGGGGTGGGGGGACCATCTTCAC
This sequence comes from Chinchilla lanigera, assembly GCF_000276665.1. Taxonomy (NCBI): domain Eukaryota; kingdom Metazoa; phylum Chordata; class Mammalia; order Rodentia; family Chinchillidae; genus Chinchilla; species Chinchilla lanigera. The sequence goes on along the minus strand of NW_004955418.1, from coordinate 26,150,429 downwards.
AACTGTAAATTTGTGTGCTTTCAAAGTGGAAAAGACGTGGAAGGAGATGCAGAATTCTTGATAGTAAAATGCAACAAAACAGTTCAAAATGCTCAGAAAGAACAGGGTGTTTATGAGGTATGTAATGATAAGATGTTTAAAAGAAGAGAAGAGGTCTCCTTTTTTTTCTGTCCCAGGGAGTGAATCTAAGACCCTTGCAATGAGTCCAATCCTCAGTGCTTCTTTTTTTTTTTTTTCTTTTAAAAATTTTTTTCTGAGACAGGTTCTCTTTAGTTCCCAAACTGTCCCTGCTGGCCTCTAGCTTATCATTCTCCTGCTTCAATCTCTCAGAATGCTGGGGTTAAAAGTGTGTGCCGCTATGCCTGGTCGCCAGGATGCTGTTGAATCTAAATAAGTAAATGATAAAAAGTCTGAAAATTAGTGAAAAATGGAAGCTCTCATTTGGGAAAAGAGTTGAATGCTGATAATATGTAAATTAACTCTCATGAGTACAGATTTGTGGTGTTTTGATGTCAAATGGAAGTCATGGTAAAAATAAGTAGGATTCCCCCTGACCTGAGTATGAGTCTGGTCGGAAATGGAGATTTCTGGTACAGCAGCTCACTAACTATAGAAATTGAAGCAGCTCGGACTAAGAGTCTGGATTGCTTAGGATCTTCTCACTCCTAAGTATAACTTATTAGACACCTAAATGTTTCTTAAAAGCTTGAGAACAGTTTCTTTTTGAAGTACAAAAATATTTTTTAAAGTGAAATTTAAATACATGCTCTGAATGCAAGTAAAATATTAAAGGAATATAGATAAACAGATTCTAGGGACATTCTTAAGTATGTGAATGTTTACTATCATTATGGATGAAAATATGTAAAGTTTATAGTTAAAATTTACTAAAATTGTAGGTTAGGTTTATAAATACCCAATTAATTTATTATAAACCCTATCAATTTAATAGCACTTTCAAAAACAAAAACTAATTCAAATGGTCACTTAGTGTACCCAAGTGATGAAATAAATTGCTGTAAAAATATATCTGGTAAAAACAATATTTTCTAATATGACAGAGAAAAGTTTATTCTCACAAGGCTTGGAAAATTCATGGAAAATGTTCAAGGAGAAGCCTGCTCTTTGGAGAACATTTTCTGTAGATTTGCTAATCAAGTAAAAGTATGAAAAATGACTGTCAGACCTAATAGATAAATTTTTGAAGTAAGTAAAATATTTTCAATAATAGTTTGGAATTTTTTGCAAGATTTAGATTTGTTTAAATAAACTGTATTTCCTGAAGATGGATTTTCTTAGGTTGCAGGTGGTGTGGATTTTATTTTTTTCCTCATTTCCTCTCACAGTATTATACACTCCTTTATCTACTTTCATACTTGACTAATATCACAAAGGAAAGGGTTATTAAATGGTAAGGCTTTGTCATAATATCAGTTTGGGAATAATTTCTGCCATGAGACTGATTTGCGTTCTCAGGCTCAATTATATCTCCGCTCCCCCCCAGGGCACATGCAGCAGAACATTTGAGTCGACGTTTATTACATCCATTACGGATATAAAAAATAAATTGTTCAAGACATGTCAAAAAGTTGTTTGAGAAGCACACATGAAGACAGGAAAATAATCAGGATAAATTTATGCCTGCTGTAAGTTAAATATACCTCTATAGTATGAAATAACAGCTGCATCACCCTATACTTCTTAATCGAGATGTTTAAAAATATCCGTCCAATGTAAAATAAGTCGTTCTTCTCTGTACATATTGTAATTGCATTTTCTTTTTAAAGAAATAGGTGGAACTATCTATTTTAAATAAATTATTACTGGTTGATGAAATTACTTGTGTTTTATCACAGTATTTTATATTTTATCATGCTGTCACAAAAAGTACTCTACTAGGAAGAACAGAAGCTGACAATCAACATAATGGTAGACTCAGAGGGTTTTACACTACTTATAAGCAGGCAGATGCTAACATATGTTGGGCAGGGGCCGCAGTCCAAATGGAGATTCATAAACTGTAGTACACTGATTTCCAAAATGGCCTCAGTTATATGCTCTTCCCTGAAATTTGATGCAGTGTGAATTTTGTGGCTCTTTTCATAGAGAGGTGAAATCTCTTTTCTTTCTACTTGCATTCTTCCTCATCTTGTGGCTCATCTTTGGCCAGTAGAATACAATGGAAATTGTATGGTGATACTACTGAGATGAGGCTACAAGAGACCTTGCATGCATTTGCACTTTCTCTGAAACTCCAACACAAAAACATCATGGCTCTCCTCATGTCAAGGGGACTCAGTTGTGATGGCTGAGACCACACACAGCAGGCCAGCGCCCAACCAGCCCACTTACTGACCGCGGGCAGAAGCTCAGGCTAGCCTGGCCTACATTAGCTTCTTAACTGCAGCTCCATACTTCTTCAGGAGTGGGACTGACACCCACATATGTGAATGCTTCAACTGGCTAATGCGTGTGACATCAAGAATTTTCCATGCCCACTTATAGTGAGGACCACTGCACTGCAGAAGTGTGTACATGATAGTATGGTCGACCATGGGAAGAAAACATTCTGGAGAAAGCTCTTATAGTGTCAGCAATAGGCTTGGGGTACTATGGAGGGATTTATAGGAGACAGGGTATCCTAAGCATTATCTAGAGAGTGGATGACAACACACATTCCAGGTGTGTATTCACTTTTTCCTCCTAAACTGCTTACCATACAAGAAGAGAAGAGCAAGATTAAAGAAAGCTCAGATAGTATCTAAATTATGTAGTCTAGGATGACTCTCTTGCCCCGGTCTATCTTAGGAGGGTGCTGACTAGCAGACCCTGAAAACAACTTGTGAAAACAAAAATTGGGATCCCTCTCTCTGTCCATTATTTACAGATACCATGTTTTAATAATTAGAAAACTGGAAAAATCAATGTGCAATTAAATGAATGGAAACATATTCATATACATATACTAATACATATATAGTAAGTTTTATATATATAGTTTATTGCACTTTAAGTGTATTGCCCAAATATTCCTTTTTTACTATGTTTTTTTCATTTTTCTCTCATTACAAACCAATTTAGTTAAAATTTCTACTACAATTATGTATTTGACTAGTTTTTCTTAATGCCAGTTTTTACTTTATAAAATTTGAGTCTGTTCAGTGCTAAAACATTTAGCATTATGATGATATTTTCCTGGAAAATGTACATTTTCTTATTTGAACTCCAGTAATGCTTTTTGTTTTTACATCCACTTTTTCATTCATTATAATCTTTTGGGTTTTGTTTGCTTGGCAAGTCACTGCCTGTACTTGTAGTTTCAAGTTTTCCGTATCTCTCTATTTAATACACAGCAGCATGGTGATGGATGAGCTTAGTGGTAACTTGGTTGGCTCTGGAGCTGCCTAGAGGATTAGTAAGGCTCACTTTTGGGCATGCCTCGGTGGATCATGGAGACATGACCTTGAGATCTACGTCTGACCCTCTGTCCCTACATCTCTGGCTCTGCCCCCTCCTCTGCTTTGTGGGCACCATGAACTGAGCAGCTTTGCTCTGCTGTGCACGCCAGCCATGATGGTTTTGCCATGGAGGCAGCAGACCATGAACTGATACCTCTGAAACTTTGTGTCACAAAAGCATTCCTCGTTTGGAGGTGAGGACGTTGAGTATTTGTCCCCAGCAAGAGGAAATTTGACTAGTACCCACATACTTATTTTTCTTTAGTAATTTTATGTAACAACATGTAGTGTGTACATGCTTTTTAAATTTTTCAACATATTCTGGGTTATTTATGGGGTTTTTTTCTCCATTACGTTCAACTTATTTGTTACCAGTCTTTTTTCAGAAATTAAAATGGACATATACAAGTGGGTGGTTTTCTGCTTCTAAATATTGCAAGGGCACTTAACTCCTTCTTTTGGAATGTATTTTTGATTTAATTATATCTGTATTATAAGCATCATATCATAACATTATTTTTGCTGTATAAAATCAGCATTCATTTAGATTTACCCACACAATAACTTTCTCAAGTGCTCTCTTTCCCTCCTTCCCGTCATTGTTTTTGTATGGAATCCTTTATTTCTGTTTGAAGGAATCTTTTAGTAATTTTCTTATTGTTTGTTTAATATATTAATTTTCCCTTCATTGAAAGCCTTCTGTCATTGAGTTTTCAATTCTATTTTGAAATGTTGTCTTTCAAAAACTTTGAAAACGTCACCCCGTTATGTTCTGGTTTATTAACTTCTGTTGGGAAGTCTTATTGCTTTATGCTTAAAGTAATTGTTTTTGCATCATTCCTGGCCTGCTGTTAGCATTTTCTTTTACACTTTTGGTTTGCACCAAGTATCACTGAATACTCTTTACTTGTTTTGTTTTGAATGAAAATCTACTTGTAGAGAATCTTTAATTGTTCAGCTGATACTAGATATAATGACAAAATACGTTAAATATTTTTTTTAAAATAAAAAAATTCATGAAGAGATACTTTGCTAAAAATCCCCTCTAGATCCTCTCCCTTGCATGAAACACACTTACTCCCTTCTTCTAGCCACTTTCTGAAGCAGTGCTGTGAGCCCTTTCACATGAATGTCTTTACTTTTGCTATCACGGCTGCCTTGATGTCCTAAGTTCATTAAAAATGTTGTCTATCATCATTTTGGCTTTGGGAAAGTGTCAGAAGTTTCATGAGGTCAAGTCTGGTGAATAAAGTAGATGCGAATATGCACCATAATATTTTTTGGCAGAAATTCCCAGAAACTTTTGATCAGTGGGGGCTGATCAAAAACTACTGTGGCTGTTTAAATTTTAAAACTTTATTATAGTAAAAGACACGTTATCATTAATCCCCTTCAAATTCTCAAAATAGTCCTACTTTTTTAAAAACCATATTTTTTGTCAACATGTCTTTCTGTCACAAGACTTTCTAAAAATTTAAACATTCACCAACATTTGAATCACTACTTTTATTTGCAGCACTTTTGGAAACATTTTATTTCTTCAAATAAGATTTCTACCCTTTTTTCCTCTCCTTTTCCTCAGTATACACTAGACCTTGTCAGTGTTCCTTCTGTGCCTTAGTCTACGTTTCTAGTTTCATATAGAATTTTACTTACTCTTTAGTTTTCAGTCTGGATATTTTATGCTAATTTACTGTATGCTTAATGACACCTCTTGCTCCATGAGCAAATGACTACTACTAAGCTTGTTTATTTAGCTTTTAGATTATTATAGTTCTAAATTCTAGAATTTTCATTTGATTTTTAAAATTCTAAACCTGGACTGTGTTGTTTTCTATTTTTTGCCTTTGTTATCTTAAATGTATTAATTGCTTATTTTACATATTATGGCTAATATTTTGAAGGGATTGTTTCCCCCTACAGTCTAGTTTTTCCTCTTGGCTTTCTGTCATTTTGTCTCATCTGTGATAGACCTGGTAACTTTTGCTGGAATGCAGTATATTATATCCGAAAAATTGTAGAGGCTTTGGTTGATGGTATTTCTAGAAAAGAAAATTCATTTTGTTTCTTTCACACAGTGATCCTCATGGAATATGACCCTAATCTAATTATGCTTCAAGTAAGATAAGGAAAAGTTAAAATGTTTGTGTGCATTGGTGTATAATTCAGTTTTTCCAATTTGTAGGAACTTTTTCCTATTAAGAAGTTAAAGTTTGTGTAGAATCTCCTATATTTTGATGCTCTTTTTCTTGTGGGACCTTGTACCTCAGTGGTTTATAATGAAAAACCTGACTATTATTCAGCAATGTGAATTAATAGATTAATATGGTTGAAGAGACTGGATTAAGTTTGGAGATAACATTTTTATGTATTGAGTAGTGAAATTCAGTTATAAATTTTTACTAAAGCAACATTAAATCTACTCCTCATGAATAAAATGCTGAAGAAAGTAGTGGCTCTAACCGATCTAAATTACATAAACAACATATATTTGAAGCTTCCAATCCGTGCCTGTGATGTTTCACAAGGAAATTTCCATTTGTATGGAAAGCTTTACTGAAATCCTCATTTTATCCTTTATTTGTGATTAGAAGTAGTTTTATTAAATTCAGTTCTTTTAGATTTCTCTAACTTCCCTTTCCCCTGCTTGCAAAATATATCATTTTAAGTATTTCTGGCACTGAATAAAGTAAAAAGATTTTTAAAAATCAAAGCATCTAGTGATTCTGCAATTGTTTCAGAAATATTTTTCAAATAAACCATGATGTAAAATATCTTGGGTGAATTATTTAACCTATACGTATGTTATAATTTATAGTAAAATTGATTCCTGCTTATCATTATTTTAATAATTAGGAAGGTAATTGAGAATATAGTAATAGTAAGTGCTCTTTTAATGAAGCAGAATAAAAATATTTGCATATTGTCAGCTTAATTTTGAAATGATGTCTCACTTATTGTGTCATTGCACCTTTGATTCTGTACTCATTTCTAAATTAGTTGAAATTGAAAGGCATGTTGAATATCATTATACTAAAATCATCAAAGTGGTGTCTAATTTTCTCTATAATTTAATGTACTCAGTTAAATTCTATTTATATAAACAAAAACAAAATATACTCTGGAGAATTCTAACCAAATTAATAATGATTTTCAGTCAAGAATTATGCTTGGAAATATATTTTATAGCTTTTCTTAAAGCTCAGGTAGAATCCTAAATTAATTAAAACATACGCAGTATTGAACTAAGAAAGATTATATTTCAGATACAATTTGCCAGCCTAATTTTATGAGGCTTGAATTTCTATGGTAACTCCCTCATCCTAGTTTTTGGTTAGCTGTGAATATTCTAGGAGAACTAGGGCAAGGACTTCAGATCATGTGTGAGCAATAAATTGTAAAAAATTTTTAATGCTCTAAACCGAGTGTGTTGTGGTATGCCTGTAATCCCAACACTCTCAGAGTTGAAAGCTCACAATTCATGAAGAGCCACTTCTATGAGATCTTCCCCAAAGACTGCTTGAAGTCCGTCCCTGATATGCATGGAGTATGAATCAGTTATGTGTTAAAGTTTGAACAAGTTGCATATGTACTAGCTCTTCGTCACATTTGAACAAGTTTTGGTCTTTCTACCTATAGAAAAAGCAAATGTTGGGCTTCTGTAACATAAACATGTTAGTGTAACTCATCAGGAAACCCTGACCATACTCCTTCTTATATCCCACTAATTAAAAGTATTTATTCCTTTCAAAAGCATTCTCCATTATGATTTCTTAATAGAGCAAAGAAAAACACTGCTGTATCCTCCAAAGGTGTTTACGATCTTGGAAAGGATGTTCTGTGACTTAAACAAGACTTTGAACATTATTCAATATTGACAGTGTGGCAGCATTGGCAACTTGTTATTTCTTGAATTCATTTTATTTGCCTTCATTTTTGTTAGTGAAATAAGCTGTGTTGTAAAAGTGGAAGTCATTTGTACAAGAACAGTATTTCAGAACAGAAATGCTTCTATTTTCAAAATCATTAAAACATGCATGCCTGTACATAATAGTTTAAAGTAACAAAATAGCTACTGATTTAGCAGTGCTTCTCATAAAAACCTACTAGTGTTTTTTACCCCCAGTACACAAATATTCATTCTGAATTCTTGTCCTTGGCAAAGGCATATAACCTTTTTTCCCAACTAGATAGATGAATGTTTTCTGGGTCAAAATGGCTAAACCTAAAACAGAAGAATATACACTTCAATTTCCAAAACATATCTCAGTAGAACTTGAAATAAGATTTCAAATAATCCTCAGAAAACTTTATTTACAAAAATTAAAATGGAAACTACAATTAGGATTATTAAGGGCTGCTAAAATCCCTATAAAGTACAAGTCATACATTCTATACTACTGAGTTAATGATAGCCACACATCTCCCTAGTCTGCTTTGGATAACCTTGGATACTTGTTGGCAGGTTCTTCTCTGAGCAGCACAAAATAGTTTCTATGTGTGAGGATCATGAAATTCATTTAAAGTAAGATATTTAAGTAAGATTATGTCCTATATTTGTTCAGACACTTGACCATTCATTATTTCATCATGTATTATTCTGGTGCTCAGTAGATCAATATTCAATAATCACACAGATGGCCAAAGTCTTAATCCATGCAACATATGTAAAAAAAATCTAAGATATGTTTAAAAGTTTATCACTATTAATTTATAAATGAGAGCTGCTTTTGGGTCCAGTTAAAAAAAGATTTCAAATAATAGAGAGTAATAGAGCAAACACACAGTAAAATCCAGAGTCTAGGAAGGAAATCAAATGACATTAGTGGGTTTACTGGAATTCAGCACCAAATAAAAATTACAAGTAGTAAAAGAATCACATTTCAGTGGGAAAATAAGTGAGAGAAGTTTGATTTCCTTGATGCTCAAGAAAGTTCAACAAGCCCTCAGCTCAACCCAGAGGTTAACATAGTAAGAGAAATAGAAAATCTTTTCTTTGTATATTTTACTGGAAAAGTCTCAAGCATACACAAAATAAGTGATGATAGAATAAACACATTTCTACTACTCAGCTTCAGTATTTATGAGCATTTTGCTACTCTTTAATCGGCTTGCCTATGTTTTCAAGGAAATTCAAAAATTCTCTATATTGGAAATTTCAAAATTCTCTATATATTGCATATTTAAAAATTCTCCTTATCGTCTCCTTCTTGACTACTTCAGGGTGCACCTCTCACTCACTGAAGTGGAACTAAAGGGTCATTCCCATTAACATACAGTTGTGTCATTATTATAATAGACATCATTGGCAACAGGTGATTACCTTGTTTATTCTCATGCCTACTCTGTATTCTTGTTTCGTCAGGTTGTCTTTTTATCATTGGTTTCTTCAGTTAAGGCCCTCAAAGTTCCGCCTAACTTCTCTAGCTCATCCTTTTTATTCTAGAATATACTTTTCTACCCTCTTCAATGCCACTGATTTATTTACAGATTCAGTCAGTTCTTTATAATGTTCCCAATCTAGATTTTTAAAATTGCTTTCTTGGGCTGAGGCAATAGCTCGGTGGCAGAGTGCTTGCCTAGCATGCACAAGGCCCTGAGTTCAATCCCCTACCACACACATACACACGCACTCGCACACACATACCACAGGAAAAGAAAAGAATGAAAAGAAAAGAAAAGAAAGAAATGCTCTTCAAAAACATTCTCTTAAAGTTTTTCATTTGTAACGTGTATGTTCTTGAGATGGTACAATTTTGAAGCTATATTAAATTTTAGTTCTATTTTAATTATGACCTGTTATAGGTGTTACCTGCATGTTTCCTACTGCATCACTGTATAAGATACATTCTATTGAATTGTCCCAATTTTAGGGACATGGTGACTACCTGACCTATCCATCAGAAAGTTTTTGATAGAATTTTCACTATTGAATTTAGTTTTCACTGATAATCACTGCTTAATTCAATCACTTCACTAAGGTATAAAATGATATTTTTTTTTCCATGCTTTTTTCTTTCCTTTCTTTAACAGCGGGAATTCTTTTAGAAAGGACTTTCCTCTATCAACTAATCTGTGACCTTCAAAGAAACTACATTTAAAAAGTAGCATAAATGCTTAATATTTTGTCAAAACATCTGACTAGTTAAATAAAGCAATAGCTATCCTCATGTGGTTACTGATTAGATTGATAAAAACACTGATGGTTTTGGTAGGAAAACCTCTGTCTGTCCATCCGTCTATCTATCTATCTATCTATCTATCTATCTATCTACACATAAATTCTTTTCTACTAAACATTAATTTTCAAAATGTGGTTTGTGGACCCTTGGAATTCGTGAGGAGTAAGAGAAATGCCAAGCCTTTCATGTATGAGCTGTATCACTCACCTTGTAATACTCCTCGCCATTATGTGGAAAGAGGGGAAACTTACCTCCTTTTATACATATCTTGTAGACTGTACTCCTGCTATTTGCTCTGCATGTCTTTTTATACCTCAGATTTAAATGCCTCGGAAGAGGTCCCAATCCTCGGACACGAGCAGAGCTTTTGTATTGGCCACCATTCCAGAACACTGTTCTAGCACAACAATGTTTACAGTAATCCCTGCATAAGAAATAACTTGTAAAGAGACAGCACACACAGTAACTAGAGTCCAACTCAGACTATCTTGTGAGTGAATGAGAAATCACACACATAGAAAAGAATACAAATGTCCTATGAACCTCTAGAAAGTGTGTACAGACAACAAGTCCAGGATGACAAGGTACAGCAGGGGTCCCTGGTGATGGTCAGGAAAGAAGCCCAGGAGGGAAAGACTAAACAACAGCAGGAGGAAACTAGTGAGCGATGAATATTTATTATCTTGAGTATCTCATTAGTCTGATGATTTTTAGGTATATTCATATGATGTCCTTTATCATGGAATATATTTCAGACATATGATATTTATTATATATAATTTCTATCTCGACTTGTTTTGAGAGGTTGTCTCTGAAGATATCTAGCTCCCTACTTCCTATTACCTATCTTTTACTGGGCTCTTCATTTATATTTTGGGTCTCTCATGTGATGTTTAAACCTGTGTGTCTGATTTATCCCACTTAACATTATGTTCTCAAGGTGCATCTGCTTTCCTAGGAGGGCTGAAGCTTATCCATTGTGGCAGAGTAGTACTCCACTGAGTGTAACTACCACTTACCCAATCATCTGTTGATGGACACATGGACTGTTTCCAAGATTTCGCTCTTATGAGTTTTGCTGCTATAAACATGGTGTGCACGGGTCACTGTAACAGAAGCGGGGAGGGAGAGGAGGAAGATGAAAACTTAAGATGTGTTAAATACACATACCAGTGTCCCACAAGGAATGCAATTATTGTGTAGTACAAAATAAAAAATGAAAATGAAAACATAGCTAACGAAGGTAGAAAGCAACCTGATAACTACTGGTCACTATATTGGCTTAGAAGGAAGTTTCATTGAAAAAACAGGAAAAAAAAAAATGGGTATTGAGTGTAGTGAGCTGCCTTAGGTAAACCTCCTAAGAGTACACATTCTAGTTTGTGATTTTAGGAAATCTCCAGTAACAAAACACAGTTTGCTTACCTAGTCAACATAGAGATGTTGCTTGTCAATATGCTTTTTCATTTTCTTTTCATTACTGGGTATTGAACCCAGGACACTCATACTGAGCTGTATCCCAGCTCTTCACCCTCACTTCTTCTAAGTTTTTACTTTGAGACAAGGTCTTGCTAAGTCATCAAACTGCCAGGCTGGGCTCAAACTTACTATTTTCATGCCTTAATTTTCCAGTAAGCTGGGATTACAGGCGTGCACCACAGTACCAGGAATCTAATTCAGGACCTTGCACTTGCCAGGCAAGGACTGTGTCACTGAGTAACGTTCCCAGCTGATTCATTTTAAAGAGTCCTATACTAATGACATTTTCTTTAAAATTTTCTTTATCAGGATGGGAGTGGAGCTTAGTGACAGAGTGGTTACTTTGCACGCTTGAGACCCTGGGGTCAGTCTCCAACACTGCAAAATAAAGAAGTAAATAAGCAAGGAAAAAAAGAAGGAAAGAAGGAAGGAAGGAAGGGAGGAAGGAAGGAAGGAAGACAGAAAGAGAGAGAGGGAGAAAGAAAGAAAGAAAGAAAGAAGAAAGAAAGAAAGAAAGAAAGAGAGAAAGAAAGAGAATGGAAAGATTAAGAAATAAGGAAAACCTGTCACTTTATAGACAAAAAACAGGGAAATAATGTGCTGAACTATCTGCAGTAATATCATACAGTTTACTAGAATATAGATTAAGGCTTAAAATTTTGTAGTAAAGATTTTTCTGAATCTTTTAATAGTCCAATAGTCTGTACTAATTTGTACTTTTACTTTGCATATGTCTATGGTCAAATTTTACTTTAAAAGTATTAAACAGAAAATTTCAAAACTAAGCAAATCATAAGTTTTGTTTAATATTCTTACTATGATACTACATCTTGGTATAATTGTTCTACATTATATTACTTATTATTGCTAAGTTCACTGTGTAATTCATCAATTATCCTTGTTGTAGATGTGTGTGTATAGGAAAAGACATAGTACATCTAGGGTTTGGTGATACTGTGTTGGTCCATCAGCCTTTCTCTGAGGTTCCAGATGTGGCCTCTACGGGTAGTTAGGCTGGCCGAGACAGGTCCATGGAGACATCCCACATGCAGCCACACCTGTGTCTCTAATGCAAGGGACACTGATTTCCCAATGGTAGTACAGACGCCCGTATACTAGGGATGTGTGATAGGTGTTTGTAACCAGAATCCGACTGTTCCTCATTGTATTTCATTATCGCTTGTAGGGGCTTTACCTGCATAGGAACTGATAGCTATTTAGAAATATAGAACTCTAGGTGAAAGAGTTTCCACTACACAGTTCCAGAGAAAAATGTTGACATGTGGGTTTGTAATATTTCTACATTATACTCCATTGACTTTTTCTAAAAACCGTGTGATACCAGTCCTGGGTAATGCAAAAGTGAAGGAAATAATAATTTTCATTCAATCTGAAAGTGAGGAGAATAGGAGTGTCTTGAGATTTAGCTGACAGTTGTTCAATCTTCAACTATCATCTCTCAAGGCAAGTGTATTCTTAGAAATCTTTGTCTGTGGGGTGTTTAAAGGGAATGTAAATGTAAGATCTAAATTGTTGCAGCAATGGATTTCAATAAAGAGTTATATGACTTTGTCCTTACCTTTAATTTCCCCTGACAATCACTCTTCTTGGAACTAATTTAGAGGAATCATCCAAGATTTCCTCCACTTGATGCCAAGTTGTCCTGAGGATTGAAAAGATTTTGTTCTTACAGAAAATTGTACTGGAATTGATCACACTTTAGCTCACATTTGATTCTGCCTTTATTTGACCTGGAGTTAAACATGCTTCACAGTGACTTAGTAGACAAATTCCTATATAAGTCTGCTTTGATTAACCTGATCATTCAGCAAAGTATTGAACAAGCCAAAACTTCACTCTTATCTGTAAATGCTGGAATTTAAGGTTGGTTATTCTGGCAAAAACGGTTAAATGATTGCTCATCTTATCCAATGCAAAAAAGTATGATGCCCAAAACTGAACTCTTTACTGTTTGCTAAATATTTACTGTGGTGGACTGACAACTGGGTCAACTTGTAACATCCACCTGAACTGAGTCAGAAAGGCACTGGGTGAGGGAGGCTCACCTGAGGACTGTTGCCTGCAGCGTAAGAGGCAGAACTAGAAAGGAAGTTTAGAGACTGTTAGGAGCTGGTGGAAGCTGTTTGGAAGCTGTTAGGGAGCTGCTGGTTCTCTTGGGCTATTCTGCTGGAGAACCTTGTCATACTGGCTTTCCTGATGAACTTGGCTATTTTCATCTGAGGAGGAGCTCAGGACCTTATTTTTTGCTGAGAATGGCTACAGTTCACTTTGCGGGAGCTCTAGTCCTCACTTTGAACATCACTTCCTTGTTCAGAGGGGAAGATGGTGCACTGCTCATTCTCCTGGAGAAGCTTGTCAGCTTGGCTTTCCTGATGGGAACTCAGATTTTCTGATCATCGGAGGAGCTTAGGAACTCACTGTTGCTGAGGATGGCTGTGTACTTTTCGGGGGAGCTCTGGTTCTTACTTTGAGCATTGCTTCCTGGCTCCAGTGCACATCCCTCAGCCCGCTGGCACAGATCCTTCATACAGCTTGCACAGACTTTCTAGCTTTCACCACTGACCTTTGGGCCTTCCCAGCGCAGATCCATGAAATAGGCCTGCATGAGACATTGTCCTAAGCTCTAGACCTCCAGTTGGACTCATGGGAGGCACTGTTATGGGCTCTAGGTCTTCAGCTGGACTCATGCCAGGCATTATGATGGGACGAGGCCCTCAGCTGGATTCTTTCATCTCTAGTGTGAGGACAGATTTCCTGCAGTCTATTTGTATATGATTCTTTGAGTGACTATTATAAATAATCTTATAAAATATATGTCCTGGATTGTACTGTTTTCCCTTGCAACACCGCAAATTAGGACACTTATGAGTGAGCAAAATAATTCAGAGTGTCAACTAAAAAAGGGGTAGAAAGTATTTCATAGTTATACAGTCATCCCTCTGGAAAAATAGAATAATGGCAAAATTTTGTCTCCGTGCTGCCTTTCTCTGTGGTTAACATTCCACTTTTGATTTTAAACGCAAAGGACAAGTTTTTCAAGCTAAAAATATCTAAGCTTTTGTAAATGCATTTTGAATATCTAGAGCCAGAAAACTGCAAATTTATACTTATTAGTTGTCTTCAGTTTATTTGAAAGTATTTCAAATTAGCACCGATTTCTCATTTTCCTGCATGGCAAGATGCTACTCATTTCATGGTCCTGTAAATGTGTCCAGTGGCTTTATTTCACTTCTTTGTAATAAAGAATTAAAAAAATGTTTTTGTCATTGTTATGTTTGATACATTGTGTCAGCTTGAGGAGTGTAGAGGTTGGCTAAGTGACTTAGCAGTTCTGCATGTTGGGGTGAAAAGGACATGCTCTTACCAGTCTGGAATGTTGCTCATTGTGTCAACTTGAGAGGTTTAGAAGGTTAACTGACCGAGTAGGAAGCCAGGGTCCTTATTTTGTGAACATCCTTAGCTTGTGGAAGAAGAGGACACAGAGATGGCGTGGGCATGGGCAGATAGCCAATGATATACAATATAAGAGAGTAGAAGAGGCTGCCTGCTGTTGCTCCCCCACTTTTTCCCTTGTTGCTTTTGTTGTTTTCCACTGCCATGAACTGTTGCCCCTGTGCCATGTGCCACTCTGCCATTGAGCCCGCTGAGTATGGACTGAAACCTCCACAAACTGTGAGCTAAATAAACCTCTCCTTCCTTAATTCTGGGTATTGGGTATTTTGTCTCAGCAATGAGAGAAGAGTAACCAAGACAGTCATTTAGCTCAGGATTTTTATAGATTGTATAAGTAAAAATCTAGAATAATTTAAAATAGAAGTTCAATGTTTTCATGTCTTAGTTATATCAGAAAAATTGCCAAATTAAGTACAACAGGCCATTACAAAATGCAAGCAATTCTTTGCTTTATTTGCCCTGTGGCACCAATAACCATGAAATCTGTTTAGAAAGAACAATGTGTGAAATGTTGTTTGAGGTGAGGGGTTTTCAAAACAAATAGAAGAAAATGTCCCCGTTGTAAGGATTTCCTAAAAATCCTTAAGACCTTAGAAAAAGGAGCAAAAGGCTGAAGAGTGAAGATGAGTATTTTATCGGGTTCCAGAGGCTCATTCTGAGTCCCTGAGTGGAAAGAGAGAATGGGAGAGGGAAAGGGAGAGAGATAGGCGGAGAGAGGAAGAGAGAGAGAGAGAGTGGGATGCACGAGATGAAAAGGAGGCTGGAGAGCGGAGGGGGAGAGAGACTCAGCTTGGGGCAACTTGGATTTATTGATTTATAATCTGATTTTATTGGTACATTTCAGATATACATAACGATCACATTCACCACAGAGAATTTGTATCTGTACGTGATATTAGATTTTTCCCATTCCCCTACCCTTTGTCGACCTCTCCTCTTCTCCCCATTTACAAAAGCTTTGTTTCCATGTTTTCCTCTTTTCCCATTTTTGTACTTTTCCCTTCTTTCCTTTCCCCTTCCTTTCTTCACTTCCCCGTTTGAATATGTTCTTCCTATTTCACAATTTAGACACTTTGATCCTTATTTACACTTACAGTTTCTCACATCAGAGAAGCCATGATGTGTTCATGCACATGTGTCTGATTTATTTAACTTGGGAGTTTGGTCTCAGGGTGCATCCATTTACCTTGAAATGACTCAAGCTTTATGCAGAGTAGTACTCTATTGCATAAAAATACACATCTTCTTCATCCATTCACCTATGGATGAGCATGTGGGCCATCTCCAAACTTTGGCTATTACAAACTGCTGCTGTAAATATGGGTATGCACATATCACTGTGGTGTGATACTTTTAACTCTTTCAGGAAGATATCAAAAAGTGGAATAGCTGGATTAAATGGCACTTTGAATCCTACTTTTTTGAGAAATCTCCACACTGATTTCCACAGTGGTTGCACCAGTCTACACCCCTACCAACAATGGAGAAGTGTTCCTTTTCCCCACAGCCCTGCCAGCATCGGTTATTGATTGATTTCTTGATTATAGCCAATCTTTCTGGAGTGAGATGTAACCTCAGCATTGTTTTTTAACTTGTACCTTTCAAAAGACCAGTGATGTTGAACATTATTTCATATATTTATTTACTGTTTGTCCTTCTTCATCTGAGAAGTGCGTATTTCTCACAGGAGGTAACAGGCAGAGTCTCTCTCTGAGGTGGAACTCTGGAGCATCTCTTAGAGCCACTAATACAATGGGTTAAAAATATTTTCTCTCAGGTGTCGATGGATTAAAGGGGTTCATTGCAGTCTGTTGTAGTTTGTGGCTTTTGAAAGGTGAACAACATAATACAGGACACATATTTCAAAAGATTATTTATATCATCCAAAGAATCACATACAAACAGAATGCAGGAAATCTTTTCACACACTAAAGTCCATAGAATACAGCTGAGGGCCTGGATCCCCCAACAATGTCCTGTATTAGCAGGCTGAGGGATCTGCACTGGAGCCAGGAAGTGATGCTCAAAGTAAGGACCAGAGCTCCCCTGAAGTGTACCACAGTCATCCTCAACAACAGGGAGGTCCCAAGTTTCTCCAATGATGAGGAAAGCCGAGTTCCCATCAGGGAAGTCAACGCAACAAACCTCCAGGAAACTGAGAAGTGCACCATCTTCCCCTCTGAACCAGGAAGTGATGTTCAAAGCGAGGACCAGAGCTCCCCCAAAGTGAACCAAGACATTCTCAGAGACAACAAGGTCCTTAACTCCTAGGATGATAAGAACAGCTGAGTTCATCAGGAAAGCCTGCATGACAAGCTCCTCCAAGAGAAACAACAACTCCTTGCAGCTCCTTAACAGCTTCTAACAGGCTCCCAACAGCTTCTATCAGCTCCCAACAGCCTCAATAATTTCTTCTTCTCCAGTCCTACTTCTTATGCTTCTGGCAACAATCCTCAGGTGGGCCTCCCACACCCAGCACCATGCTGATTCAGTTCATCTGAGTGTTATAAGCTGACCACAAGTTGTCAATCTACCACACGGTCCTTGCTGTGATCTTCCCTAAGGTAGCAGTCAGAGTGGCTGGGCTGTAGTGAATGGAAGGGGTGGCACGGTGACCTCTAGTCTTGCGGCCAGGGATGATTGTTGACACAAATCTCGGGCTTCAGGTCAGGGGCAACAACAGCCTGGCATCTCTTCAAAGGCTTGAGCTTCTTCACACCCGAATTTCAGGGACAGTATCATGGGTAGGTTTGAGAGTGCACATTCCCTGAAGCCCAGCTCAAGCTGCAAGGCTGTTTAGGAAGCAGACGCAGAGGTGTGTAACATCACTGCCATTCTGGGTTACAGAGATTCATAGCTTTCCAGCTTCTAGGGTCAGCGAATTAGTCTCCTCCTCTCAAAGGGAGAAGAAAGAAAGTGTGTAGGTCTAGTTTTAATTGACTCCATCAAGTTATACTGTATAAAAATTAGCAGTATTAGCTAATTGCAAATATTTGAGCATAATCATTTTTCCTTTACAGCTTCTTTTATGCTGCTGGAGTAAAAGTAAAGCTCCTTAACTGTCCTTAGAGTAGCACTATGGTAATATGTTCCTTCAAAACTTAGGATGCAGCGTTTAGTTCTTCATCATATTATATTTCAATCTGAGCTTTAAAACACAGTTCCCGGTAAGTAGTTGTTTCCTTTACATTTGTTTAATTTTTGAATGTTTCAAGCTACTCCTGTCTACTTTGTGAATCCTTTCTACAGGTTTCCAGCCACCCCCACCCTCACTGCACTCTGTGTTACCCAGGAGAAAGGTGCTGCTACTGAGACTGCCCCTGAAGAGCTGCCCTATCTAATCCCAGTAGCTGGTATCAGCTTTCTCTTTGACTAGCCATGATTCCTTTGTCTGTGTAAATATTGTAACATACTAAGTTCGATCCATCTGTCACACCCCTAGGATCAGCTTGACTCACTGCTGTAGTGAATATGCTGTCCTTTTGATCTAGTTGCCTATGGATGGAATTGCATCTATCTATGGCAGTCATGCGTTCCCACCTAGTGGCTTCTGTTCTCCTTTGCCACTGAACTCTGATATTTCACAGCAGCAACCCTGGTATTACTGCCCACTTCCAAGGACAATTTTCCCGAGTGACCTGATGCTGACAACCCTACTGCTAGTGCCTTTCTCCCATCTGCAGTGAAGCCAGTGTCTTCTGGATGTTCTCACAGAACATTGTTAAGGCATTGGTTATCAGTCAATGTGCGGCTCCATCCTAATGTTCCCACATTCTAGACTTTTCTGATGAGGAAGAGAAATTGGATACAAGAATGGAAGGAAAATATACAGTAATATGAGCTACAAAGTAAATTGAAATATGTAACATGGAGGCATAATTTAACAGCTACTTTGGATTGGCTGATTAGGTCACGTTGATAGAATAATACTTAATTTGAGAAAAGAGTGAATTAGAATTAATCATTTACTCAGGAAAAAGATTTTAAGAAAAGATTATATATTTAGCTTAAATCTCTTTTATTCTTCAAATTGTATATGCACAATTCCTTGTGGATTTTTCTGCCATAATGCTAAATTTAACCAATGAAAATAATCTGAATCAGTAACATCTTTTACCCATAATATATCTTCCTTTATTGGCTTTCTCCATGTGCTATAACAAAGTACCATGAACTGAATAGGTTAAAGCAGTACAAAATACTCTAGTACAGTTCTGGAGACTACAAGTTTGAAACAAAAATACCATCAGGGATGGTTCCTTCTGAGGCTCTGAGGAAACACCTGGTCTGTCCCTCTCTCCTACCTGCTGCCAGCTTCTGGCAATCCTTGGTGTTCCTTGGTAAGTAGCTACAATAGTGTTATCTTTGCCTGCTTTCCTTGGTGAATACTTCTGTATGTCCTGTCTTCTTAATGACAGTGGTGTTTGAATGGTGAAGGCAGTCTGATTTCATGATTACATTTACAAGGACTCTATTTCTAAGTAAAGTCACATTCTCTATTTTCAGGACTCGAAAACATTTTTGGGCAGTTCACCATTTGACTCCCTTCAGTTGCCATTTTATATTCCCAAGCTAGGTTATGGGACACCTATTCCAGTCTGCACATTCAGACACTAAGTATGGCCAATTCAGTATTTTTAATATTTCTTGAATACATCTAATTAAATCCTTACATCATTACATAAACAATTTAGCACTGATCTAGCACTGGAAGTACTTTAACTTCCTGTTTGAATTTCACAAGGAGTCACAGCTAAGGGTTTCCCTAGAGGCTCAAAGCAGACTTTGGACTGGGACTGAGCAGCACTAAAACTTAAGAGATCAAGATCAAGATCATGATGACTTAGAGATGCTCTAAATGCTTTTTGCGTAATGAAATGGGCAGCAGCTCTTTGAGTACCAAGGTGGAAAGTTATGGTTTACACCTGAAATGTCTCCTCATCGTCTCATATGTTCAGAGCTGGGGCTTTTGGAAGGTGATTGGTGATAGCAGTGCTATCCACATCATTAATGAGGTCACAGCTGAGTGTGCTGGTGGGAAACGGGCCTGTTGGAGGTGAGTCACTGGTGGACAGACTTCCAGAGAGTGTAGTTCTTCCCCCCACCAGCAGGGTGTGTCTTTCTGTTTCTCTCTGTCCTCGGCTTCATGTGTGAAGCAACGTTCCACCACCTGGCCCTTTGCCCATGGATTTCTTCCTTGGAGCTGGTTAACCATGGACTGAAACTTCCAAAACTAAGAGCCTAATATACCTCTCTTGCTTTAAGTGGTGGGTGACAGTTATTTTGTCCCCACAATGGAGAATGTAACTAGCCCAATTAGGAATACAGGTTTTCTGCCATTGTACCCTGGTCCACTCTACTTCTGAGGTACACTGTAGGGTCGATGGTTACTTACTCACTGACTTATTTATTTTACCTATTAGAGCTAAAACCATTGATTACGTTGAAGCGTAAGATTGCCGTGAATTATAAGAGCTCATTGCAATTGTCAGCACTTAGTGAACACCCAGTAACAAGCATTCTCACCTGCCACACTTCCAGGTACTTCCTTAAGTGCACTCCTTGCATTTCCATGCTAGTTTGTCCGCTACCTGGTGTGCTGCTTCTGCAGAATGCCTGGCATTTCCCACAGAAAGCTGTCTACCCTCTCGCTTCTTTTTTTCTTTCTTTTTTACACTTGACTTGAAAAGCTGTTTAACTCCTCACCTTTAGCAGGTTAATTTGCTCACCCATCTTTATCCTGCTGGACATCAGCATCAGCTGTACTAGGGATGTAGGTTTGACTTCTTAGACTTAACACCAGCCTCTCCCTTGTGCAGGCAGCTGTCCCATCATTTATCAA
This sequence comes from Chinchilla lanigera, assembly GCF_000276665.1. Classification (NCBI taxonomy): domain Eukaryota; kingdom Metazoa; phylum Chordata; class Mammalia; order Rodentia; family Chinchillidae; genus Chinchilla; species Chinchilla lanigera. Next base: position 26,129,994 of record NW_004955418.1, on the reverse strand, counting down.
TGCCAAGAGCAGTCGTTCTCTGTTTCTGTGTGCTTTGATATGCTACCAGCTGCCAGAGAGCCCCGACCACATTCTACGCTTCTCCATTGCTAGTACTTAGCCTAGTGCTACACGTCGTGGAATAAGAGAAAAGTAAAAGATTAATTCCTGAGAGTATTCATCTATCTATCTATCTATCTCTTCAATGGACTAAGGTTTTGTTACTTAATTCAGCTCCTTGGGATTGCTAATATTATCTATTAAGTTTATTTACTGCATCCTTAATTTTAAAATAGCAATTAACTCTTCATAGTAAATGCTAAATATTCAATAAAAGGTTATTGATTAGAGAATGAGTTTAAAAATAGTTCAATGAAATGAGCAAAAATTAAAATGTATATACCAGAAAATACCACTGTGCCTTTATGTAACTGCAAGTGGAAATCCAATTCAGAATTACACAGAGAGATACATAGTACATGCCAGTTCTGAAAGTAATGGGGAAAAAAACTACTCATAATGGTCTATGGATGAGTAGGCTCTATCTGTCAGTGAGTAGTCTGGGACAAATTGACTCACTTTCTCCAGGTTTGTTTCTTTCTGTGAAAAGTGACAACCTTAGATTATCATGTCTAGGGTCTTTTCTAGGTCTGAAATATTTAATATTCAGACTCTCAGTGTTTACATAGGTAATCCGAGATCCCAGGACATTTTCTTCGAGGGAAATTGACCTACAAACCTACATACACATTGTGTTAAAAATAAATCGTGCCCTGACAATTTGCAAAAGAAATGATCTGTGTCCTAATTAGAGTTATTTCCTCTGAAATGATAGTGTCTTGCATATATCTCTGTTGTTCTGTCTTTACTTTGCTATGATAGATGTAGAATAAGAGGTAAATTTAAAAGTATGAATTAAAACCAACTATGCCACTAAATATTATTGTTGTAAAATATTAATATTCAACACCGAGAGAGTAATTGGTTCAATTCTCACCTTTGGCAGACAGAAGAGCAGAGACCCAGGACCTGTACCCAGCTGCTCAAAGACGGGCCAGGGTTATTTTAGGTCAGAGTCACTCTAATCCTTTCAGGGGTGCTCTCCTTCATATGCTGGGTTACTGTTGTCTTCAGAACATGAACACAATTAAATTGAGAGCACAGAAGCAATCACACACACACACACACACACACACACACACAGCCCTCCGCAAGCACCTGCTGCATCTGCAAAAACATAAGCATCTATATCTGAATGTTCTGTTTCTTCAGTGGACTTTCTGTGCCCTGCCTACGAGAGCTGCTGTGCTTGAGGCAGGAACCCTGCTCCCTCTGGCCTACTCAACAATGTGTTTTCAGCTTTTCTCTCCCTTCAAAACACTGTCAGTGTTTCACTCTGCAGCGTTTATTCCCATTAGCAGACAAACACGCTGTTATTTTTTTAAAATACTTAGTCTGACCCCATCACTTTCCAGGTCCTCTAATCTCCTCTTTGACCCTTTTACAGCCAAGTGTCTTAAAACTCTTTTCTAACTGCTTTGTCTGTAATTTCTTCTCTTCTTTTCTGTCCTAAAGTTGCTCAAAATAAACTGAATTTGTTGTCCAGGTAAATGTTCTCTACTTCGCCAAGCCAGAACCAGTTCCTAGTTCTCACCTTCCCTGTCCCAGGTGTCAGTGGAATGTGTCCTCTCAAATCTACATTGAAATTTTACCCCTTTGTGGGGGATACTGAGAGCTGAGCCTTTGAGGAACTGATTAAGTCGTGAGGGTCCCACCTTCATGAATTGATTATCATCTTAGAAAAGGGCTGATGGAAATTAATTTAGGCTGTTCTGCAATTCTATTCCTCCGCTGTGTGAGAAAACAAGACTGGGACAGTTGGCCCTGATTATCAGCTTGATTGCTTGAGAGGAAGCTAGCAGATTAGGAAAGCACCCTCTGGGTTTGTCAGGGTGGGCTGTGGGGCGTGACTTTGGGGACTGTGTCATCCGTGTCTATTTCCTTTGGGCCCTCTCTCTCTCTCTCCCTTCTTCTGGATGTTGTGGCCTGAACAGCTTTCCTCTCCCGTGGTTCTCTACCATCCTGTTTATGCCTTGGATCCAAGCAGTCCATGGTCAGGAGCCTCAGAAAGATGAGCTGCAGGAAACTCTGTCTCCTCTCATTGTATTTGTCAGGTATTTTAGCCCAGCAGCGAAAAAGCTGACCAGGAAAGACCTTCACCAGATGCTGGTAAAAGCACCTTGACTGTAGACTTCAGCTTTACAGAACTGTAAGAAAGTTAATTTGTTTAGGAATTATCCAGTCTTAGGTACTTTGTCAGAGCAGTGAAAGTAGGTGATGGTACCATATCAAGGGCATCTGACAGAGTTTACCTTTCTCTTGTCCCTGAAACACCTGCAGCATCTCGTTCCTATGCTACCACATTCTCCCGGTTTGCTTCCCACCTCCCTGCCCACTACTTCTGTCTTGCTGATGTTCTCCAACTGTGATTATCAGTGTCCCATGGCTCTGTTTAGATCTCATATGTTACTTTGTTTACTATTTAAACTCATTGTCTGCCTTATATGGTCACATAGCTTTAACCACCATGAATATATCCATCACAGATGAAATAATTATGCCTACAATTCTTATATGTGTCTGAGTTCACACATGCAGCTATCAACCTGACACCTACATTTAATATCTGATAGATATACTCAAAATAAGTCTCATTTCACCATCCCACATTTACTCCATATATACCATGTCTCATCTCAGTGCTGGATTATTTTATTCTTCCCATTGCGTGTGAAAACCCTTGGAGTTGTCTTTAACTCATTTCCATCTTATATTTCCCTTTCCCTCAACTCAAAGCCTTCCTGGCTCTTTGATAGAAACAGATCCATCATGGAACTGCTTCCTGTAGCACACACTGTTGTCACTGAAGTTTGAATCACCATCTTCATCTCAGTCACTGCATTTGTGTTCAAATTACCCTCTTTACTTCACCTTCGACACCGCAGAATGAGCCTCAAGGCAGATTGTTGAGATACCTTCATTCTAGCCTTATAGTGGCTCTCTGTTTCAATTATAATACGAGTCAGTATCTTTTCAATGTTTTAGCGTCTCAAGGCATTGCCTCCCTCCTCTATATCCACTGTTGTTCTGTGAGTGTATATTCCTTCTGCCTCCCTTCCCTCTCAACTTCCCTCCTTTCCCACTTCCCTCCCTCCATCCTTTCTTTCCTCTCTCCCTTCCTTCCTTCCTTCCTACCTTCCTTCCTTCTTTCTTCTTTCCTTCCTTCCTTTGTTCTTTTGCTATACTGGGGGAAAAAAAAAAAAAAAAAACATAGATCCTCGGGCTGGGGATTTAGCTCAGCGGCAAAAGCGCCTGCCTGGCAAGCGCAAGGTCGTGAGTTCGGTTCCCGGTACCGGAGAAAAACCAAAAAAAAAAAAAAAAAAAAAAGATGGAAAAAACATAGATCCTCAAAGGAAGCAAGTGCTCCACTACTAAGCTACATCCCTAACATTTTTCTTATTCTAAGACAGGGGCTTGTTGCCCACGCTGGCCTTGGGCGAAAGATTCTGCTGCCTTATCCTCTTGAGTGTCTGAGATTAGAGGCCTGCACCACCCAGCTCATGCTCAGTATATTCTTTTTAGTCTCTTTATTGTCACTCATTCTGTGCAAGCTGGTGTGTCCTATCTAACGTCTGGGAACGCTCCCAGCACTCTTTGACATTATTCTGCTTTAGATACTCTGATGTGCATGCAGTCCTTCTAAATATCATTTCCTGTACCCGGATACGTTGCTCAAATACCTACCTAGATGTTTGTTCAAACATCACCTTCTCTGTTGGGGGTAATTTAGTGTTCTGTCTCTTGACCCAACTCTTCCCTGTTTCCAGTGTTATTTTTCTGTTACACTTGTTACTTCCCAGTATAAAACACCATTGGTAAAATATCATTAGATTTATCAGCATAATATCACTCAGATTCTTAAACTGCTTTTTTCCCTTTTGCTAAAATGTTTTAAAATTTCATGGTGGCAAGGATTTATCTTTCTCTTCATTTCTGTGCCCTCAGTTCACAGAACAGGGACTAAAGCTTAATAGATGCTTGTGACTCTCAACCCCTGGTGTACGGACATCCTGCCCTAGATAGTCAACTAAAGCCCAATCTAGATGCTAACGGGAAAGGGCTTTGCTGATGTAATTAAGGTCGCCGATCATCTGAAGTTAGGACGATTAGCTGGGTCGGCCTAATCTCACCACCTGGCTCTCGCTGTCAGAGACAGGAAATCAGAGAAATGTAAAGCGCAAAGGGTGTCACCTGTCAAAAGCAGCTCTGTCAATTGCTGGCTTGCGGATCTTCCAGGCCATGTGGAGAGTGAGCACAGCTTGCAGGAGCTCAGACGGTCGCTTGGCTGAGGGCCAGCGGGGAAACGCAGACCTCAATCCTACACCACCGAAGGACTGCACGTTACCAATCTTGGAAATAATTTTGTGAGCAGATCCTTCCCCCAGGCCACCAGAGGAGAAATCAGCCAAACTGACACTTTAATTTTAGCCCCTGAAACTCTAAGAAGAAAATCCAAGCTCACCCTGCCTGGACTTTGACCTAGAAGACTGGGACCTAAAAAGCAGGCTGTTATTTTAAGCTGCTGTGTTTCTGGAAATTTGTTAAATAGTAACAGAAATCTAATACCGCTTTCAGTAAATATGTACTCAATTAATAGAATTATACTTATCACTGCAATCGTTGCAATATAATTGGTCTTTTTATTGTGCCAAGAATGGTGATTTTATATTAACCAAAGAATCAATTTCTGTCCCCTGAGAGACATCTTCTTTGTTGCAGATACTAATGTATCTTTTAAAGTTGCAAACATGAAAAATAATTGATAATATTAGAGATCCATTCAGAGCTATGAATTATACATACATTTTATTAAAAATTTTTGTTAGTCTTTGAATGTTTGAGTCTTGAAATTTAAAATACAATGATGAAATTATATTTTAGGCTTTTCTGCCGTCTTGAGGTCAGATATATTCCTTTTGCCCCCACACCACTGGATACCAATGACAGGTGTTCCACTTTTACTTTGGGTAATCACAAGTTGAAATGATTGAGTGTGGGCAAATTAGAGAGCTTTGCATAATAGGTTAACACCTAACACCTTCCTTCCAAGTTCTCGTGGAATCTGCACAGTCTTGCTAACAAAGTGTTACATTTTAATCACACTTTCTGACAGAAGAGCTCTCCCTTCCTGCTGAAAATAAATTAGGTCGTCTCCCCCATCTGCATATCTTATCATAAAGACTAAGTGATATCTAATTGCTTGATGTTAACTTGATACAAAGTGTTACAGGATTTGATAAGGAAATCATTATTTGTTGATAATATTTTATTTTTCATAAAAAATTACAGAAAATTTTTGGCATATTAACTGATTTAGAAGTATTTCATGTTCACAGATCAATATAAATATCAATCAGAGAGATGACTGAAATGATCATATCATACGAAAAGACCAAATTAAACCTTGATATGCGGTAGGTGAATTTTGAATTATATCACTTTCTGGAAATTGAGAGTACATTGTTTTTATTTAAATTCATATTGATTGTCATCTGATAGTGGAAAAATAATAATTACTTTGGAATTTTAAAAATAAAAATATTTATACTAGATGTCATTTCAAGGCAGAGGTACTGTAGATATTTCTTAAATAAAATGGTAGTATATGTTTATTCATCTAATAACAGATATTTCTGATAAAATATTATTCATAGTTCTCCTGGTTGATGAGCTTTGCAAACAATGTAAAATTTTTTCTGCATAACTAATACCATTTGGAAAAATTCTCCATTGTTACACATTAAAAAACTATCAGCTGAACATGTGGAACAGGCCTACAATACTAACACTCAGGAGGTTGAGACAGGAGGATAGCTGCAAATTGGAGGCTAGCCTGGTGCACCAAGTGAGTTTAAGGCAAGCCTAAACTGCATAACTGTTTCAAAAGGACCAAAAAAAAAAAGAAAAAACAACCCAAAACAACAAAAAAAACAAAAAGCCTATCAACATTACAGAACTTGTACCTATAAGGAGTCAGCAATTTATCTTGAGACTTGATTAGAAATAATATCAACAGTTTCAAATCAAAAAATGTTGCTTGCTTGATTGCTCTGTAATCTGATGTGACTTTTCACGAAAGTAGGATAAAACGTAAAAATCATGGAGAAAGGGATACAGAGTTCTTGCCTTGACGTGAGCATTCCCTTGTGCTGAGACACAGATTATATGTCCTTGCTTTATTTCTGATTTCACAATGACTTTTTTTACCTTCTTGATTTTCCTTGGAACCTTACTTTCCTCACTTCTTGCATGTTCTTTCTTCATGGGTTTTTTTTGTTGTTGCTGTTGTTGTTTTGTTTTGTTTTGTTTGCTTTTTGCAAACTGTTTCAATCATTTTTGGAAGAGGTTAAAGGAAACAAGGCATTCATGTCTCATGGTCAAGTAATAAAAATATTTTAGGTAAGAAAGAAGGATTCCAGTTCAATTATGAAAATTAAACACTTGCAGATAGTACGAGATCATGCTATAGAACTGACAAGTTAAAAATAAGTTATACTAAATAAATAGTGCATAGTGAGATTTTGCATCTAGATTTCTCCATAAAGGAGTTGGAGGAATGATATTGGGTCTTATCATATTCTCAGATTTCTTAATTTTGCTAATCTATGTAATATAGGGAAAAAGTTTACTTCTTTAGTAGAATCCGTACTACCTTGAGAAAAATCTTCAAATCAACATGTTATCAGATGATAGGTCCCATGGGGCTTATTTCAAGGTTCTTGGTGTCCTGAACGAAGAGTTGGACAGGACACAAGGAGAAACCAGCAAAGATGTAGAATTAAAGAAGGCAGAAAAGAAGTATACTCTGCAAGGTAAGGTCAAAGTGGGGTGGTCAATAAGCTCACAGTGCCCCTGGGATAAGGGGACAGGAGTCTTTGGTATCCAAAACAGCTGGACTATTTTGTAAAATGTTGTCTGTCTATTAAAAAAAGAAAGAAAACACCAAAATAGCTGGACTGACCACTTCCTCATGCACATAAGGCATGGGGACAGTTATCCTATCAAAACCTAGTTGGCCTGGTATCATCATTATTAGCCTGTCCTATTGAAAACTTCTCTTGGTTGCCTGCTACATGTAAATGAAAGATCAGGAACAATGTCTTTTGATTGGCTGTGCCCACGTGCAAATGAAGGATCGGAAGAGCATCTTCTGATTGGTCCCTTCAACAGAGCTAGATTTAAATGAAGGACTGAAAGTAATACTTTTCTGATTGGTTCATGGTGCTTGGCCATAAGCCTGACAGCATTTTGGGTCTCATGTTCTGTGCATTTCCTCTCTTTTGAGGAAACGTCTCGCTCCACCTGTTAGGCATGGGCCTTCTGATCATTGACACATTCTACCCTATTAGTGTGGTTTGCCTGTGCCGTCATCTACTATGTCAGATGTGTATTTGTGACAGTGTCCTTTCTAGGGAAATAAAAATGAAATGGATGTGATTCTGCAGAACCGCACAGCCTCATTTGTCACGTGGCTGTGTTAAATGTTGCCTACAATATATATACCTACAGCAAATGAAATGTTTTTAAAAAGTTCTCTGGACGTTTAAGTCTCCACAATCAAGCTTGAAAAACTGGGACAGTTCAGTGGAGTTTATAGGAAGCAGAGCTTGCATGAAGTGAAAGCAGGTACAAGAAAAATTCTAGGGCTGGGGATTTAGCTCAGCGGCAAGAGTGCCTGCCTGGCAAGCGCGAGGTCGTGAGTTCGATTCCCGGTACCGGAAAAAAAAAAAAAAATTCTATTAGTCTCCTGCCCTGAAAAAGCTGAGGGAGATAAAAGTAATTTTCAGGCTAAGGAGGCACTGAGGCTAAGAGAGTGAAGATTAAGGTTTTAGATGGAAGAGTGGCCTAGGAATATTTGTGAGGTGCATAATCCTGAACAGATATGGGGACATGTCAAAATGCTGCTTCACGTGAAGGTCAAGTGCTGCCTGGCTATGCAAACCCCAGGGCCAGACTCTCTCAGGATGGGGTCCTGTGTGCCTACTTGTCTCAGAAGTTGTGTTTATGTTGGATGGGTATTGCTACAATTGAATGTTTTTGACTGCTAACAGAACACACCAGATTCCCATCCGAGAGAAACAATCATTTCCCATAATAAGTAATACAAGGCTTCAGTCATTACACATGAAAAAGCAGCTTTCAAAGGCAATCCCAGGACAGCAAATTACAGGATTTGGGGGGAGTCAGAAGCAGGTCTTATAAGAGTCAATTGTGAGAAGCTTTCCAAATCATGAAGGGTTCTTGAGTTAGGAACTTCGAAAAAATTCACATTATCTAATTAATAAACTCAAAACTCTGCCGCAATGCCATTTCCTTTCCAGAGAAATTTCATGGCAATGCCTGTACTTCCACAATAAAGCCTGGCAGAAACTACCATTCGCTAAAAGCGGGCAAGCCTAGCCAGATCTGCTATTAGCTCTGAACTTCATACAATTGTAGTTATTTTTCACATGCTGTGTCCTGTATCAGACTGTGTAGTGTCTGAGAGCAAGTGGTCATAATCCTATTTATTGTGCTGCCTTCATTTCTGGGGCCTGATGGTGGTCACGTTAAAGGTGTAAAACAGGTGAGGAGAGAATGAATGGTTAGCAACATACGCAACAGTCCTCCAAACTGCGCGAGACTTATCCTGATTTGTATGGAAGGGCTTAGCTTCACAAGACATGCTATCTGATTTATTATTTTTTAGTTAAAAATTCATTCAGCCTGAGATAAAGTTTTAATAACTTCCAGAAACCTTGGATGCTTATCAAAACTCCATGAAATCTTTAGAAATTCACCTGTCTCCTAATTGATATGTCATAAATCTAAAATCCACCGATCTACTTTCCATTGCTCAATACACATACTGATAGCAGTGCAAATCTCATATCTAATTTTATTATGGGCTTCTGAAAACTTATTTCCAAACTCATGTTTTATTTTTTTCCCTATGACTCACTTACAAGTAACAAGCACATTATTAGAGTAACTTGAAAGATCTGAAAACAATTAAATTCTTAATAGTAATTATAATAAACAATTTACATTTTACATTATAAAAATAAGGTCTGTCAATTGATGAAAATTTAATTATTTTCCTTGAAATAACTAGCATACATTCAGGTGTGACAGGGTATTAATGTTTATAAAACTAAGAATTGAGGAATTTAAAATGAGGCGATTATTCTATTAGATTTACAGCCAAGGTTGCATGAAAGGTCAGCCATGCATTAGCATACTTTGGCAGTTATTCCTGGAAGCTCCGTGATTCTTTATCCCTGATGAAATTTTTATTTAATATGAACTGTATTTATTATGAGAGCCAAGAAAAAATTTCATGAGAAAATCCAACATAGTGGTAAAATAAGAATAGACACTGTATTATAATTGATCATTGATAATGACATTCTTGCACATTGGCATTGGATAGCCGTACTTGCAGGTATGGTTGCCCCACATGATCATTAAATAAGTTACTTGACTCCCTAAGACTCAGTATTTTGATCTGTAAATTTAAAAATGCCAAGCTTGCAAGATTGCTGTGAACATGAAATGACCACATAAATAACTTTCAATAAATGTTGGATGTTATCATTACTTTACTGCTTTGCTTTCTCTGCCTCCCTTTTTACTTCCACTTTATGAATTCTGCTTCTTATTTCCTTTTATTCTTACCATATTTCATAGTTTTCTTTCTGCTTCAGTAAGTTTGATGGTGATCCTGTTATTGACTGCCACTCTGTTCCAACACTAGAATGTACTTTGAATAAGATACAAAACTAAGAGACTTATACTTCTATTATGCTTCCATATCTTTGATAATTTTCCTAATTGCAAGGTGTCTCTGTCTGTCTCTATGTCTCTATTTCTAATTGAGAACACTTCACCCCTATGGAAAGGGAGTTTTGGACTCTTTGAAAACATGGGTGAACCTACAGGATGGTGTGTTAAGTGACACAAACAAGGAACTAAAACCAAGTACCACATCATCTCAAACATAAAGACTTTGAACTCACAGAAGTAGTGAGAAGGGGTAGGTGGGTTTAGTTGCTGAGAAGTTGGTGAAATGATACACAATTTTAGGAATAAGTTCAAGATATCTATTGTATGACCTGCTCACCATGATTAATAGCAATGTATTGTTCTTGGAAACTGATAGGAGAATAGATGTTCAGTGTTCTCACCACATACACAAGCAAAGCTAAGTGTGTGTAGTAATACATATGCTAATTAGGCAAACAGTCATATATATATGTAGATATGTTTCAAAACATTTTCTATATCACATAAAAATATACAATTAACATCAATTAGAGCACCAAAAATATATAATGCATAATGAAAATGAAAAATCGTTCAATATTGATTGAAAGATATATTGAGCAAGACTTTGGGGAGCTTCAGAATCGTCTTCAAATTTGGCATCGTTTTATTACATAACAAGTCAAATGCATACAAAGGCTATAGATAGAATAAATATGACAGGATCCATAGATAGAAGGTTGTTATGTTTGATACACTGTGTCAACTTGAGGAATCTAGAGGCTTGTCTAAGTGACTCAGCAGTTCTACATCCTAGGGTGCAAAGGACATGCCCTTATGCTGTGAGATGTTGTTCACTGTGTCAGTTTGAGAAGTTTAGAAGGTTAACTATGTGACTCAGCAGGTAGCCAAGGGGCCAGGATATAGCTCAGTGGCACAGTGCCTGCCTGACAAGCACAAGGTCTTGAGTTTGACTCCTGGTACCAAAAAAAAAAAAAAAAAACAAAAAAAAAAAACCAGGAATGATCAAGCAAGGAGCCAGGGGGCTTACTTTGCAAGAGCCTGTGCAAGAGGAGGGCATGGAGATTATGTGAGAGCTATGTACCCCCTGGCTGAGGGTAGCCTGCTTACAATATAAATGAGGAAAAGAGGCTTGGTTCCCCACTGCTCCCCCACCCGTGCTCTTGCTGATTTTGCTTTTTTTTGCTGCCTTGAACTATTGCCAGTGCCATGCCATGCTGCCTTGAAGCCAGCTGAGTATGGTCTGAAAGCTCCACACACGGTGAGCCAAATAAACCTCTCCTTCCTTAATTTCGGGAGTTGGGTATTTTGTCTCAGGAATGAGAGAATAGTATCCAAGACGAGGGTTTCAGTGATGGCAATGGTCTTGACTTCAGCAAAAGGCTATCACCAGTCAGTTTTGGCCTTGGTGTTTTAGTCCTTCTCATTCTAGAGGTGAAGTATGTCTAGGGCAATTGTGAACCTTTTAGAAATGAGACCGAAACCACCCCAAAACCCACTAATTTATTGCAAGATAACAACACTGCCATTAAACCTGAATACTAGAGATTTTAATTTAGGAAAAAAAAAAAAAAAACAAACAAAACAAAAAAACCAGCATCTTTGCCTGAAAAGAAAAGCAAACAACAAGTGCTGTAGGTTTGCCACCCCTGGTCTGGGGTATTTCCCTTTTTCCTTAGCAGAGTCCTGGTCATGTTTCGGGAAAGAATCATTCTCAGTCTGTTTTCCTCAAGGCTGGCTGGACCAGAGTGATGTCTCTAAATTACATCTTTCTGTTCTTTTCTCCATTACAGAAATTCTGTCTAATCTTCTAGCCAGATAAAATCCACAGGAAGTCAGTCAAAACCTCATAAACTTCAAGTAATGATAATGACACAGAACCCCTGGGCCAACTGAACTTGAGGTATTTTACTGAATTATTGGTTGCTCATTCTATACAAACTCAAGTTAGACTAGAAAAGTAGTAAAGTAATTTAAATTTCTGGATTTTATGGTATCTTAATTTCCCTATGTATGCTTTGAAATTTGTCACCAAAAATTTTTGAAATGAAAATTTATCTAAAATAACTGGAATTATACATTTTAAAATATCTCCGCTAATTTCATTATCTAAACCCACATTGTAAAACTATCCATGCTCATAGGATGTAGATGTAAGTATTCACTATAAAACTTTGGTGATGCTGAGAAAAAGGTATTATAATGTAAACATCTCACTAAACTCATATGAAGTAAGTCAACTGATGTAAGTTTGAACTATAATCGTATAACTATAATATTACCAGATGACACATTTATGTAAAGATTTGTTTAAGAGAATTATAAAGTGTAATGGAAAAACGTGAGTATTCTGAAAAAAGGTGTATGGTAGCTTTCCAGGTGTTAGCTTTTGAAAGTGCCACAGAGAAATACCAGACAACTTAACCTCTGTTATTCATCCACTCTTTGGCCCCTATAATTGTTCATGGACCAGGTATAAAAAAGGTCAAAACAAAAAGCTGCTAGTATCTCAGCTATAAACCTGAGATACAAGGAAAGGCTGATAGCAATTTCTTTGGCTCGCAGGTCATTCTTAATAGTTCAAAAGATGTGATAGTTCACATTTTATTGAATTTGCTGTGATTTAATAAAACTTTTATTCTTGGAGATTTCTGAAAGAAAGCCAGAGGACCCATATCAAAACATTTTAGAACCACATGGAACTTTTTAAGTGAAAACAATCATAATTTATAAAATTGCATATTTATGGAAGAAGAAATGGTGAAAGTGCTGAGTAGCACATATCTCTTAACCTATGTTATCCTACCATCATCTCTAGAGATAGTTCCCACTTACAGATGAGGTAAGGATCAAAGAGGAATGGGATGGTAGTGGAACAGAACTTAGACACCGTGAAGCAGTCTGCTTTCAAGATAGCAGGTAGGTAAGGGCTGGACAGTGCAGTTGAGCAGTCGTCCAAAGCCATGAGTGTTTTTAATAGAGAGAGTGATGTACAAGTATCCTGACACGTTTTCCTCAGTAAGGGCATGTAAATTTTTTTTCCCCATTTGATAGGCATCAGCAGTGAGACACCATCTAGTAGATGAGAAGCACAAAGGCAACCAATGTCCTCCAGGAATTATCATCCTAGCCTCCCTGGGGAACCAGACCTTCCAAGGTGGAGTCACTGGGGAGAATTCTGCTTCCAAGGTGATGAAGATGATCTGTCTGACTTTTGAGTTTCAGCGGGGGTGAATCCACTGGCAGCCCCTGTATATGTGCTCTGTCAGCAGTAACCACAGCTGCTCCTGCTTTGGTAGGCAACATCTCCAGTAGATGAGCCATAGTGTGCCCAGGTCCCCAGAGCAGCTTGTGAAGGAGATTCTTGTGTTACCTAAAATAGAGTTTGAACCACTAATATTTTTTAGCAAGTATTATCCTTAGTAGGCTTTCCTCTCTTGTCCAACCAGATCTTAGTTCATAAAACTTTAAAGTAAAATCTTTAATAGCTATCCTGTTATCACTTATGCCTAGATGTCACCCCAAAGTTTCATGGAGTCATAGGAGGGCTTTTCAGAGGTGGCTGCATCTAGATTATGTGATGCTGAGATCAATGGTGTGTAATTACTAAATTAGTCCACTGACTGGTTTGGCATGGTTCTGGGTTGGATTAAGGGTGTCCCACCCTGTGTGTGAGTGCTGCCCACCCGAAGGGCTGTCGTTTCTTGCTGCTTCTTCACTACTGTGCTGCTTTGCTGCCTTCTGCTCTCCATGAACTGTTTCTCCTCTGCCATGCGACCCTGCCTTGGAGCCACCCAACAATGAACTGAAACCTCTACAAACTGAGTTACAATAAACCCTTCCTGCTTTAACGTTGGGTGGTAGGTATTTCACCTCAGCAATGAGAAAAGTAACTAAAACACACCCTTTATGAAATCCAGGAACATTTCTACTGTGAGATTTTACAGTCCTTTCATAGACAATGCATGTTTAAGACAATGAAATCATTCCTTATTATGCATCTATAACAAATCTGAGGATATTACTGTTTTAATTTTACTCAATCTATCCAAATGTTCAGTATACACATTATTTTCTCTTTTTCAACAATAGAGACTTTATAATCTAGACATTGTGACCATTAATTGTGATATGTCAACCTGACTGGGTTAAGAAAGGCCAAGCACATTAGAGAAGCTCCTTTCCAGTGTGGCTGTGTGGTACTTCCACGCTGGCCAGCAAACTGCCGAGGGAAGACCCACCCTGATGAGGGTGGAACTGACCAGTAGGCTTGCAGCCTGGGAGGGACAAAGAAAAAACAGAAGGGAGTGGAAGAGTCTGATTCCACTTCTAGAGGTGCATTTTTGGTACAGTCACTGTGGACATAAGACTCCAGTTTCTTCAGTCTTCCAAAGCAAATTCATACAGGCACCCTCCAGACAACTTCTTGGGCTTCAGTCTCAGCTTGCTGCTGTGTCCTTGATCCCCCTTGTTCCTCCACTCACAGGCTTTTGAGCTCAACAGCTGCTGGGTCCTGCAGCTCTAAGGCACACAGATGGTCACTGTGGACTCTAGTGCCTCTGACTCTCTAAGCCTAAGAGACCATATGGCTGTATGTGTGTGTGTGCATGTGTATATGTGTGTGTATCCTATTGATTCAGTTCTCCTAGGGGACTCTATGCAACACATCCCAATGCATACAGTGATATAGCTTTCAAAACTATAAACATTATACTATCATTTAATTTATACTTTATACCTCTTAATGCTTTATTCCTGGACACAAACAGTAACTCCACCTCTTAGGTTCTGTATCTTTAATTTGCTAGGGGCTCTACTGATTATTTTACTCTACAGAAAATCAGCATCTTCTTAAAAGGCATTTCACACAAATTCACTGCCTGGTGGTAGCAGAGCAGCATAGATACCCCAAGGCAGTTATGTTCAGTCTGAGAGAACTTTGCATAGTTATTTCTATTGCCAGCCAGCAAATTGCCGCACACTGAGGGCCTTCCCCCCCACACACTTTCCTTATCTCACAGTTTCTGAGTTGAGTGAGTGAAGCCTGGCACAGGTTAGCTGGTGCTCTTAGAGTCTCGGGAAGTTACGATCAACATTTCAATGCTGGGCCTAAGGATGGGGCTTAGTGATAGGGTGTTCTCAGCATGTGCGAGGGCTTGGGTTAAATCTTCAGTACTGCACACAACAAAATTGGATGAGCAGTGTTCTTTTCTAGAGTTTTGATTTTAATAAATCTGTTTTCAAGTTGGCACAATTACCTGGTTCTTTTTTTTTTTTTTGGTACCAGGAATCGAACTCACAATGTCGTGCTTGGCAGGCAGGCACTGTGCCACTGCGCTAAATCCCCAGCCCCATGGCACAATTATATTCTTGTGCCTCTGTGACTGAGGGCTTGAGTGTCTTGCTGTTGGCTCTTGGTCCCTTCAGATGGAGGAGGTTGCCCAGTGTTCCTTCCTATAATCAGTTCCACCATGGTTGTTGCTTCTTCACAGCCAACTAAAGTACCTCCCTCTTCCCCACCCCTATGTTGTTCAGGACTCCCTGGAGAAATGGAATCAACAGGACAGGTATAGCTCTATGACAAGAAATTTATCACAGAGTGAGCTCATGTAATTATGGAAGCTCGGATGTCCCACAATGTGTCCTTTGGATGTATGAGACTCAGAGAGGCTAGAATGGTCTTTCAGCTGACTCTGAAGAAGTGAGGTGGTTTGGTTTGCATGTGTACTCTGTATTTCATGGGTTAGAGACCTGATCTCCACGCAGAGGACTTGTGAGGTGGGCACAATAGAAGTATTTTTCACAATACTCACAAATGGACTAGTTCATCATCATAATGATGGGCAGCAAGTGTAGCATCATTGTAAAGGAGTTTTGTCTTCTTCAGTTTTCCTCCCATGTCTTCTGTTTGCCTTTCTTCTATGGAGTAGTGGGGCCAGAGGACCTGGCAAATGGTGACATCTTGGTCTTAGATGTCGGAGCTTCTAGAATCATGGGCCAATGACTTTCCATTCATCCTACACCATGCTGCCTGAGGATTCTGTGTTAGCAGCACAGGGGTCCTGGGGGTCCTGTGTGATTCCCGAGTCCAGAAATCTCCAGACTCAGGAGCTCCCATGTCCAAGGGCAAGAGAAGGTAAAATGGTCTGGCTCGGGAAGGAAGAGGTACTTTGTCCTTCCTCACTGTTTTTTTCTACTCTAGCCCTCAATAAATTAGATGATTCCTTCTGACATGTTGAAAATGGATACTCTTTACCCAGTCTGAGGTAGGAGAGAAGAAATAAAGGGAAGAAGGAGACAGGGAAAATCAAATCTAAAAATTGTAGTCTCAAAAGGACCGTGATCTCCAGGACACGGTTGAAATTACCCCAAACTGTACATATCAACCTTGCCTTGATTACTTTAGCTCTTTTCCTTCCTAAACCATCACAACCCACATTCCTGAAGGTGCATGCATTGTTCTACAAATGACTCAAGTTTACCCTTTTTTATGGCAAAGTAGTACTCCACTGTGTGTAAGTATCACATTTTCTTTGTCCATGGATACTATACGTCCATAAAGTGGCTAAACTGAGAAAGTAAAGAGCAGGAATATGATCCTAAGCTGAAGAAACAGACTGAGAGAATTAAAAGAGTGCTTAAATTATTCTGAAAAATATAAAAAGAAGACAAGGCTCACACCTGTAACAGAGGGGTTCGCGCTACTTTTTCTTGAAGTTTTACCCCTAGAAGAGAAGCATATTTATTACCAGTTCCAAGAAGGTAGCACTCTCTGTCTCAAGGACTGGCACTCTATTTCTTTGAGTGTATAGTTTTAAATTTCTGCCTCATAAATAAATCCCTCTGTGTCTCTTACTGTCCTGTCCTAACGATTCTTTTCCACAGCAGAACCAGTGTATAGCACCTGCAAACTTACTGCGCTTGGAGGGCGAGCTTAAGTCCTTACAGTCACTGCTCTGAGAGCCTCCCCAGGCCCTGGAGGGGGAGGAGACTCCTGATTGACATGCTAATCTGCTCTGACAACCCACAGATTCAGCAGGGAATCACATGTGACCAGCTGTCTAAGTACCCCATAGCCCAGTGAGATCCTTATGTTAGCCATGCAGACAGCGTTATGGAGCACGAATACAACATTTTGGGCATGTTCTGTTCTGGATGCACATCAGAGGTCTCCCTGGAAGTCTATTCGAAAGGATCTTACAGAGATGTAAGCCACACTGAGAGGTCAGGCTTGTCCTGTCTGTGGTGTTTGCTCCTGAGAACTAATCTCATATCACTTAATGGATTCATTCTCCCGCATTTCTCATATGAGCGTTTTGTGGGATAGTGCGTCCTACAATACTTTCAAACATGTTAAAGTACTTTTCCTCTTAGTAACATTTTTCAACTATAGAAAACAAATACTTCCTACTCTTTTAATGAATTCTGTGAGAATACTATTTCCTATGGCTTATCATCTTTCTTTCATTCCTTTTCTTTGTTCTGTTACTGCACAGTAAAGTTATAATTTGGTTTACTTTATGTGTATTCTTATGCTGAGGTTTTCTCTGTTTGTGACAAAACACATATTTGATCTTCTCAAACGATTTCCTTTACACTTTTTCTATCTGTATTTCCTCACAGCAAGAAGAGAGTGGGAATAACCTCTACTGCTAGCAACTGCGGCGTTCAGAATAACAAAGATAGGCATTGAGGAGCTTGCCTGGATGGACAGCAATAGCAAAAACAAAGCATTATTTATGAAGCCTGCCTGGCTACAATTTCCCAGCGGTCATTTCTAGTCCCTGATTCCTTCCTCTTTTGGCGTACATATTTAATGAAAACATTGTGCAATGAAACCCAAAATCAATCTGTTGCCAAAGTATACTTAAGTATCACTTAGTATGATGAATATGATGGTAAGAAGAAATCCCTGTGACCGGGCTATTAATGTAACTATCCATGGCTTCACACTGACTGTGGTGGGGAACTCAGCCCAGCAGCTAAACAAAGCAGTAGCTTTTCTTTGTCCAACATGGAAAGCCACACCCTTATCTAATGCCGGGCTAACCCTTCCCCCATCTTCAGTAACGCTGTGGTGTTTGTTCTCAAAGGCTGTTTCCCTGTGGAAATTATCATGATGGGCCGAACAGCTGAGGTAATGATGTAACCAGGGTTACTGAACATTTCACTGCTTGCATTAGCAAGAAGATTATATAGTTAATCAATCCAAAATAATTCCTGAGTTCCTATTAAATGCAAGACACACAGTACAAACCAGCTGCTGTAATGAAATGAAGTAATAACACACCATTAACTGTAAATCTTACTGAAATGTGAGTTACAATTATTTAACATCTTTCAGTGAAGTGACCTGCTTGTTGTAGGATGGTGCTTTTACCGATTCTGAGAGTTTTATTTGGAAGGAGGAGATGGAAAGTAAATACACCAGGAACTGGGTCGAAAGGTTAAAGGAAGCAGGTCAGATTCCTGGCAAGGTATCACCAAGATTCTGTTTACCTTCAAGGTAGCACAATAAAGAATTTTTGCTTCTCCCCAAATAAACAGACGCACACCGCAAGAGAACAGCGTTGTGTGTATACTTGCCGCCTTAGCGAGCACAAGAGAGCAGTGTATGTATGAATGCCCCATGTTGCAGCTAAATCTAATTTATTACACGGAGATCTAAATTAAAGGTGTCTCCTGCTAGGAGACTGATGAGAGGGCCCTTGAGAGCATCCTGTCGCCAGTACGGTTGCCTGTGGTTGTCACTGCATACTGTGTGCTGTCGTGCTGGTACATCCACACTCACAGACACTGAGAAAGACTTTCATACATTGCACTGGTTAGGAAAGGGAAGTTGTGCTTTAGCCTTACACCAGCTTCCCTGCTTTGAGCTCCAGGCTTTTTCTCTTATATTCTGTTATCAATTTCTTTATCATGTACTGAGCAGCTTCTGTTATTCTTCATTTCTCTTCCAACGAATAGAGCCTGAACTTAAAGCAACATTTTCTGGAGACAGTGCTAATCCCGGTGACTTATTAAGTAGTCTTTGAATGCTCATAATTCAACAAGTCTCTTTGATTTGTCGTTTGGTGTTGCCAAAGGGCATACACAGGGAATCTCTCTCTCTCTCTTTCTCTCTCTCTCTCTCTCTCTCTCTCTCTCATTCTTTCTCTTTCTGCTTGGCAATTGGAAGCAGTAATAGCGAACATAGCAGCCAACAGCCCTCCACCCAGATGGCTCTAGGGCGGCCTCTCTGTTCTTAAGTGAAGGCTGTGAGACTTTGCAAACCATCATCATATCCTTCCAATCTGCACATTGCCATTTTGATGCTAATGCACTATTCTTAAAGAATTTTCCCCAAACTGCAGTGGGCTAAACAGATGCATTCTCCTGACATTCCTCTTCAATTCATAGGGAGTTTTAAATTTAAAGGTGCATAAAACAGTCTTGCAGTGAAGCACTTGCTTCTACCTTTGCAGTTAGAACTGCACAAGTATAAGGAAAGTTGACGTGTTCTGATTTTAAATTTGATTTTTATCTTCTTTTTAAAAATGTTTCCAATCTAGTAATCAGTGGATCATTTAATTTAGCACTTGTTAATTTTCAAAAGTAGATGCCTACAGCCTAATTAATAAATATCCTATGAATTTTAAAGATACGTAGCAGATTGCAACCCAAAGTAGACAAGGACTGAGATTCAGTTCTTTAAAATAGCCTTGCAAAACTCAATACCAACCTGCTTGATGTCATTTGGCCAAAATTTGTATTACACTTCATCTTAGCCAAAAGATCAAGGGGTGAGGGCCAAAATTTATAAAGCTCGTGTAATGTAAACTAGCTTTTATTTGTGTTTTCTTTTGAGTGAGGGTTTTACTAAATCATTGAATTGCACAGGCTGGGCTTGAACTTGCAATTCTCCTGCCTCATCCTCCTAAAATACTGAGAGTTTAGGTGTGTCCACCATCCCAGGCTACATCCTGCTTTTGTTTGTAAATTCTTAAATAAGAGCAATAAATGCCGACAGTTGCCTTCCTCATGACCCATTGTTCAAACTAGTGCACGTGCAGGTTGAGCTGTAAAGGGTCAGAGAAGTACTCTGTGTGAAGCAAAACCCCAGGGATCCTACTCCTCACTATAGCAGAGACTGCATAGTGGAGGAGAATCAGTATCTGTAGGAGAGGATGGATAGGAAAATACAGAGAGAGACTTGAAGGATGAACATGTAGCTATGTCTACTGAAATAGTATCAACTGTTTGTAAGGATTTCAATGCACTGTTTAATATTATGGCCGTTACACTTAAATTCAATTTACACTTTGTATCAGTAAAACTCTGTGGTTTAAATAGGGCAACCACTGTTAAAATATCTCAAGCAAATGTCTAAATTTGAAATATATCCTGACTCAATTAACATGGTTTTCCAGAAGAGTTAAATGCAACCAGGGTGTGAACATCCCAAGATTATATTGCTGCAAACTTAGAAATGCTAAATGAACAGAAGAAACTTTAAAAAGTGAACAGATTTAAATTCCTTGAGCACAAGTACTATTTTAATGACTGAGCCTTAAAACTTTGCTCATAAAAGACACACAGAAATCTTTTGTATTCCGAATTGAAGAGAAATTGAAATTAACTCTACTCTTACATTAACAATAATTATTTTCTTTTATATTTTATGACCTCTAAAGTACAAACTAATCACAACTAGTGCAATATTTTATATATCATTTAAAACATAGTATACACACACACACACACACACACACTCATACTTCAATCTGCCTGTAGCCCATTCTAAGATGTAGCCTAATAAAAGTGTTGCATATTATTTGCACTTAAGGGAGTAGTGGCTTATCGGCAGAGGAAATAATTTTTAAATATGCTAGCTTTTCTGCTTTTAAGTGTGGACATCAGCATATTTTGATTATAGAATAGGACTCCAGGTCCTTTTGAACCTAATTATCTGAATCCCAGATTTTACTCCCATACATTACTTCCTGTCACCATATTTTCAAATGCTATAAGTTATTTCCTTTAAATAATAAGGCAATTTTTTTAAATGACAGACCAGTTACACTGCTAACAAGTTATTCAGTTTAAAAGGTTGTTGGAAAGATGTTATTAAAATTCTGAGATAATTCCACATTAACACTAATTTATATTGATTTTGACAGCTTTTCAGCTTTTACTGAAGTTGCAGTAAAACTCATATAAATCACATGCTAGTGCAATTAGGAAAGGGAGTCGAGGGCATAGCTCTTGAGTCATGGACACTCTACACATTGGTAGGATAGCACTGAGGCATTATAGCCAAGCTATAGAAGCTTTATGATAACTGCAATATAAGTGTGACATTTCACTTGTTCATCCTTTGACACATTTGTGCCTTACTCTTCTGGTTTCTTTTAAAGTGTTATATAATTTGCTGACTTGGACATGGAGAATAATCCAGCATCTATAATGCATTAGTTCATCATTTCAGTTCAGTTGGTAAAGAAGATCCTTTACTTCTCTTATGTATAACTACACTATCTGGGAGACTGGTGGTCCATGAATCCCACCCATTACTGTCTGTCAGTTCCCTCTTGCCTTCCCTGCCCTCCTTTCTTATGTTATTTTATGCATAGTAATCAGACCCTTGTAAATGCCTTCTGCTCTCCATTTTCCTTATGCATTGTGATAGTTTATTGTCAGTTCGAAAGAGAAATGCCTAGCTGATTGGTTTAGCACAGTTCTGCGTGTGTCTGGGTGATGGGTTGCTGAAGAGGGAAGCCCCTGGTTATGAGTGGCACCAACCAATAAAGTCTTAGCTTGTATGGAATAAAAAGGGAAAGAAGAGGAAGTCTTGCTTTTGGAAGAAGTCTTGGAGATGCAAGTTGTCTTCATCTCCTTTGGACATCTGTCTCTAGGTTTCCAGTGTGGACTTCCAGAAACAGGTTCTCACACAATTCTGTAGTGAGCTTCAGGCCTTCAACTTTCGACTGCATTCTTCAGGTCTCCAGCTCACAGAGAGCCCTTTTGTCCTCTTTCACACCTGGCTCTGTAAGCGACCATCATAAGCTTACCTTGTGATTCCTTTATGTTTTGTTGGAGACCACTACAGAGTGGCTCTGAGAAGGATTCAATATTAACCAGCTGGCTTTCCGTGTTTACTCGTGAGTTGTCTGAAGCTTAGGCAACTTGTCTGAACATAGGCAGTAGACTCACAGTAAGTAAACCTCTGTGAGTCCCTGGTCACCCTGAGGCCTGTACTGGCCTGTGAAGCTGTGATGTCTCAAAGTACAAGATAAGGCTACAGCTGAGGATGTCTGGCTCCAACCCCAATTAACTACAAGGACACTGAAGCTGCAGTCCCCATACTCCTACAATAAATACCAACCGAAATATAAGGTAGTGCTCCTGATTGACATAATTTACTACTTGGGAAAATTCTCCCAAGGTCTTGTGAGATTCCCACGTTTTCTTGAGTATCCTCCTCCTTTGTTTGAAAACCAGACAAATATGGGCCACCCAGAGAAGTCTTGATCTAAACTCAGAGAATATCGAAAGCTGTAAGAGAGTTAGTCCCTCCTGGAGCCCTGAAATCATTTCCATTGTCTTATTTATTTAAGCCTTCGCAGTCGACTTATGTGGGAGATTGTGGACCTGGTCACTCCTCAATAACTAAGGACTATCTAACCTGATAATATCTCAGATTAAGTCTGTTCCTATAGTGAGCCCCAGCTGATCCATGCATGGACTGACAAACTGGATAACGCTGATAAAAACAAGTTCTAGACTCCACAACTGTGGAGGTTGGTTTCACTATGAGTGCCTGCCTAGGTCATAAATACAGGTGATATTTTCTTCCATCTTCTGCATCAGTGCACCAAAGTGCCTCTCCAGGAGATCGCTAAGAATTGCCAACCTTTGCTACTGTCATCCCCACTAACTTTGACTAATACAGGGCAATCTGTGTAAAATATGACTGACTTTTCATCACTCACATGCTTAAAAGCCTCTTTAACAGTTTTCTGTTGCCCATGAGTAGCACCAGAAAGCCTGAAGGATGCTTTCAGGACTCTTAAGATACTCAGCTTTCTCTGTCTCTCTTCTCACCTAGGGATGCCTTTTTTTCTGGAGCACCCTTAAGCGGCGATGGCCTTTTAGTTCCTCAACATAAGAACCATTTCCTCACCTCAAGTTTTTATCCGTATTTTGCAGTTAGGATGGGCTGTTTGAAAATCTGTATTCATTTTCTTCTGCCGTGTCCACCTCCAAGGAAGGTTCTTCAGTACTGCGTCTCTCAGCTCCTTCTTTTTTCCTTCTGCTTTTGCTATGTGCTGCTCTTTTCTGTTCTTCATTCCCTCCATTATATTCTATCTTCTAAGCAGCAGGTGCATCACCGCATGCGAATGCCTAGCACAATACCAGGAACATACATGTGGCTTCATGAGTACTACTTACCTGACTAGGTGAATGAAATACGCTCTAAGAGGGCAAAGAGAGTAATCTGGTGACATTTAATTTAAATACTACTATATAAAAAATAATAAATAATCTAGTAGATTTTCTTAAGTTGTGAGCATATTAAAATGCGCTCAGAAGAATTAATTCTATCCATGGAATAGCACTGATGTGTGATTTACTTTTAATGTCCTGAAGTCCAAGTTTATTTCCTCTACACAAACCTAATTGTGCAGTCACTATTTCTTTGTTTCTTTGCCAGGAAGATGTGAATTCAGCCCACGATTCTCATGGCTCAATTGAGGACCACAGAATTTAAATGTGTATCTAAATGCCACACAACTAGTAAATGAAAGCACTTTTAATGAAGATGTAAGTACAAAGATTAAATCTCCCCTTTTGCAAATTGGAAAGGAGAAATTTTCCAGAGATTGGTCAAGTTTTTGTAATTTACTATTTTAAAAAATTGAAAAAAGAATGAGAGCAGGAGTTAGATGATAACAGTTACCAAGTCACATGAGTCCACAGGCCTGATTGTGGCCAAAGAATACTTGATCGCTAAGTATAGTGCCGTTTTTTCTCACTTAGTTTCCACTGAACTTCAGCTATTTGAATCATTTGGTTCATTTTTAACTTTTCTGGTACTGGAAATTGAACTCAGGACCTTGTGCTTGCCAGGCAGGTGTTGTACTGCTGAGCTATATCCTTGGCCCTTGGTTCATTTTCTAGAGCACCTGTATCATTGATATCTCTTTTTTTTTTTTTTTACTAACATCCATTCGGATATTTAAGGCTTGTTTACCCTCCCTTCAGTATCAATTTAAATTTTCATTTTTGGTTTTTCAAATTTAG
Source organism: Chinchilla lanigera (assembly GCF_000276665.1). NCBI lineage: Eukaryota > Metazoa > Chordata > Mammalia > Rodentia > Chinchillidae > Chinchilla > Chinchilla lanigera. The sequence continues at coordinate 26,105,847 of NW_004955418.1, read as the reverse complement.
AAAAACAATGTTTAACTGGGATGGGGCTGCAGCTCTTATTTAGCATGTATGATACCTAGGTTTGATCCCAGAACTGCAAAACAAGCAATGAAAGAACGTAAAACATGAAAATTGTACAAATTTATTATTTCAACATAGATTAGACACTGTGTAAAGTTCCCATCAGGGTAAGCATACGAACATATCTCTCTCCTCATTCAGTATTTCTTTTTATAAAACTGTTTTATGCTTTGGAAGTACTCGCTTTTTATTTTAAATTAAATTAAATTAAATTTGCTTCAGTTCCTATATAAAAATATAACAGTATATAATAAGGGGGACTAGGTGATATTTCAGTGTGTGTGTACCTTGTATAATGTTTAAATTAGGTTAAGCATTTCTTTCCACATTTGTAGAAACACGTGGTATTTGTCTTTTTCTACCTGACTTACTTTCCAGGATGATCTCCTAGTCCATCCACATAGTTGTAAATGATAGGGTGTCATTATTTTTGTGGTTCAATAGCATTTCATTATAGTCATGTATCACATATTCTTTACCTATTTTCAGTTGGACATTTATTTAGGTTCTTTCCATTTCTTGGCTTTTATGTATAGTGTTTTGTGAACATGGGTGCACAGATGCCTTTTGAATAGGCTGAGTCTCTTTCCTGTGAATGTGTACCCATCACTGGGCTATCTGGTAGTCCTATTCTGTATTGTTTGAGGAACCTCCATATTATTTTCTTTCCATAATTAGCTATACTATTTAGCACTTCCACCAAGTCCATCAACTAGTGTTCAGATGGTCTCATTCTCATCCCTTCCAAAACTAGGTATCTCCTGTCATTTTGCTAATCACCATTCTAACTAGAATGAGATCAGATCTCTTTCTGGTTTAGTACCCCTTTTGCTGTGTTCAATAAGTTTTAGTATGTTATGATTTGATTTTCATTTATTTCAGGAAAGTTGCAAATTTCCTACTTGACATTTTTATTGTTCCATTGGTTGTTCAAGAGTAAGTTATTTATTTTACCTGTATTTATATAATTCCCAAAGTTCTTCTTATTGTGGGTTTAGTTTTATTTGTTATGATTGGAGAAAAACACATTATCTGATTTAAATTTTGAAAATATTTTTCAAAGCAACTATTTTTTGCCCAGTGTATAATCTACATATGTGGGACATATTCCATGTGCTGTTGAGAAGAGTGTACATTAGTAGTTTGGGGATGGAAGATACTCTAGACATCTGCCCTCACTATTTGTTCTAGGGTCCAATTTAACTCTGCTGAGTATCTGCTGATTTCCTGTCCATTGCTGAAGGCAGGGTGTGACTACCCACAACTATTATTATATTTAAGTTTATATTTGCTTTTAGCTTTACTAATACTTTATTTATATATTTGAGTGTTCTAATATTGAGTTCATGCATATTTAGAGTTATTGTTTATTCTTGACCTCTTTATCATTATCCTTTTCTTTTTTTTTTTTACTGCTTTTGATTTACTATCTCTACAACTACTGTAAATAAGGCTATTCCTTCGTTTGTTTCCATTTGCAAGGAACATCTGTATAGATAAACATCTCTGTTGAGTATTGCGCTGTCAGATGTATGGGGAAAATTTATGCAATATCTGTTTTTCTTTTTGCTGCTCTGAGAATTCTACGGTTATCTTTAACCTTTACAATATTCATTATGCTATTGTTCCAGAAAACTTGGTTGTGTTGAATCTGGTGACTTTTGCTTACTCTACCTGAATATTTCTATCCTTCTCCAAGTTTGGGAAACTTACTCTTTAAATATACTATCTACTCCTTTCATTTACTTACATCTTTCTTGAAAATCCATAACTCAAATATACACTTTTAAAAGTATTGTCCCTAAATCCCCTTAAACTTTCTTCATTCCTTTTAATATTTGCTCTTTTGATATTTTCAACCAGATTATGTTCAAGCTAAGCAGTGCTTCTTCTGTCTGATGTATTCTGCTACTAATGCTTTCTAGTATGTTTTTTAATTTCCTTAGTGTACTTTCTGGCTCAAGGATATCTGCTTGGTTTTTCAAATTACTTTATGCTTTTTGTCTAGTTTAACTGCTAGAGTACTGAATCATTTCTCTTTGTTTCCTCACATTGTGAAGTTTCCTTAAAATTGCTATTTTCAATTTCATTTGAGAGTTCATATACATCGGTTGCCGTAGTTTCAGTTCCTGAAATTCTGTTTTGTTCATTAGGTGAATTTCTAGTTCCCTAAAATACACTGATGCTTGCTGGTATGTGAATTTATCTGAGTTTATTTATTTCAATTTGCATAATCTGAATTTTAATGTTGAGATGTAAAATATCCCCTAAAATCCTTCTGTGTTCAGAGGTTGGTAGGTGGTTGGATAATGAGTGTTGTAAACCATTCATGGATTAAACCTTTAGTGAGATCACACTTTGCTGGCATTACTGGAAGGCGATAAAAAACAGGATGTGCAACTTACTTGAAGTATTTGGGTTTTGGAGGTTTGACCTTAGAGACTCTATCTGGTCCATGGCCCTTATTTATGGGCTGTTTTCTTCCCAGTGTGGTTCTTGGCTGCTGTGAAATTATCAGTTTGCCTCTGCCACGCCCTTCTGCCATGAGGTTTCTGCCTTACATCAGATGATTGTAGCTGAAGTCTGTGAAACTGTGAGCAAGACTAAAGTTTTCTTTTAAGCTATGTTTGTTACATATTTGTTTGTAGCAATGAAAAGCTGACTAGAATGTCTAGTGTTTATACATTTTGGAAACTAGTTTCTGTAACTTAACTTGTTTTTATTACTGTATGTTTGTCACACATAATAATTGCATTCATCATGAGTTGATATATATATATATATATTTATCTTTGTGTTTTCTTTTACTTATTCCTTTTTGCTTTCTGTTCTGCTCCCTTCCCTCTCTCTGTCCATTCTTATATACACTTTCCATCTGCAAAAGGGTAAATATTGCACATTTTCTCTTGGATGAGAAACTTTTTGAAAATTTTAAGCAGAGCATCTCTTTTGTCAGAACTTACAGACATTTCCATTATTTCAGCAGTTGATGACACTGTAAGTCCATGTGAATCACAAATTCATTGTTGGTGTGGTGCCACTGCCTTAGCAGTAGATGAAGCCCAAGCCTCAGAGTTGTTCCAAGTCAGTAGTTGGCTTGCTCTTTTCAATGAACTGTAGGAGGACACGGTGTCATCCACTGCATACAAGGCTTTCCTTGGTCCAGGGCGGCCCCAGGTACTTTATCCACAGCCACTGCATGTGATCCCAAGATTCTGCCTGACTCTGGACGTTATCATGGAGGGTGGTGCTGGCTTTTATGTACTGACCTACTACCTATCCCAAGTAGACAAGTATAGTACTCTTTCTTTGTTGTGCTGCCTGAAGTCTGGGGAAAAATGGTGTAGGCAGCTGTGACACCAAGCCTGGATCACATTCATAGCCCATAGCTCTCCAGGACTATCAGAGAAGAAGGCAATACCAAGGGCCTTGGTGTTGTGGGTTGCTTGCTACTGAGGTAGCTTAGTCACCTAAGACTGCTATGAACACCCACCAGTGATGCTGGATGAAGTGTGTCCTATTGTTATAGGCAACTGAGTTAGATAGAAATATTATAAACAATCAGACAGGGCCAGGCCCTTGAAGGAGCCAATATGGAAGACAAGATACCTTACAAAATAGAGAGGTGGTACTTGCTTTGGGCCAGATCTCAAGACCAAAGAGTAAACAAATACACCCACATACTTCCTGAGGGCTGGACATCAGGGATTGATATTCTAAATAGGTAGCAATTGCCTTGAAGAGTCACTGACCCAACCCCTTACAGGAAATCCCCTGTTCTGTATTCATACCCATTTGCTGTTTGACTCGCTTCCCCATTTGATCCTGGTTTAATCAGTTTTACCTGAATAATTCTTATTGGCTGACCATAGTTTTGTCCATTTTTCTCCTATCTTGGACCCACCTCACCTAGTGGCTTTGCTCTATAAAAGTCCTAGAAGAGACAGAGTCTTGGGGTAATCCACTTGGGCCCCCCTTCTGTCCCTCTCTTGGACAGAGCTTTCTTTCCCTCAATAAATATATTCAGCTCTTAACCTCCATTGTTCCTAAAATTCATTCTTCGATTTTAGAGAACATGAACTCATCCCAGATATCATTCAGGTTGGGAGTTTTTATTTTCCTGTTTCACTATGACTGTAACCTTGTTCTTTGACCTAATTCCCCATCCTTCACACAGAAGGTGTTGCTTTCTGTGCTGCTACACCTGGAAGTGGGAAGAGGTGTGACAGACAGCTCTTCCCTTTCTTCCTTCTTCTATGCATCTCTTCCTTACTATTGTACTAAAAGTACACACTGTGGTCTCTCAAAAGTCTTCCTTACTCCTTATGCAGGTAGAGTGATGTGTGACCAGCTATCAAAATTGGTGTCTCTGGGGACTAAGGATGTAACTCAGTGGCATAAGTGCCTGCCTGGCAAGTGAAAGGTCCTGAGTTTGATTCATGGTATTAAAATATATATATATAAAAAAAAAAAAAAAAAAGGAAAGTAAGAAAGAAAAAAGAAAATCACAAATCTTGGCTGAGATGAGCCTTGCTGCACAATTTAGTATAATCTTCTTCTCCTGAAAATTACACAAAAG
>NW_004955418.1:26051317-26101108 GCF_000276665.1 Chinchilla lanigera | reverse complement strand
TTAATTGGTGCCTCTGTGGAGAGAGGGTGGTTGGAGAGTCTCAATCAGCAGCTGTATTGCTTTGCCTCATGCATTTAGTTCTTGATTGAAGAGTGGAGAATAAATGAGCTATTTCCACTGAGCTGTTGTCCAATTCCTCCAGAAAACGATTTATATGGCAACTATAAAGACATAGGCAACTTTTTAGATGGCATATCTGTCCACTCAGAGTAAGAAAATGTAGAAATATTTTAATTACATCATTTCCTCTAAGCACACACACACACACACACACACACACACACACACACACACACGTATACATCATATATATATCCACTATCCCATAACCCAATGATTATTACATCTGGAAAGAAAGTTTTACTTGTCCTATGTTTTTATCATTACATTTCCCCAATTCTCTCTTGTCCTTACCTCACTGTTTTTTTTGTTTTTGTTTTTTTTTTTCCTTCTAGGACACGTCTTTTAACTTACAAAGATATTGGGACTTCCACGGAATAATTGTCCGAGAAGTCTTTCTAACTAGGCAAGTTCATTCCATTAAAGTAAAGTGAGCCATATTTCACTGGAATAGGTAGTGTTCTAGGATTCCAAAGCAGAGATAATTACATCCACAGGTCATGCTGCTTTTATTTATAGTTTTATTAAATCGTATTGCTTATTACCATGTTCAAGGCTATAGCCCACTCATTCTATTTTCTTCTTCTTTTTCTTTGCTGCTGAGGAGTCATCTGCCTATACAGTATACCTATTTCTAACTTCTCATTCAAAGGTTGTTTTATATTTCTTGCTTTTAAATTTATATTGTGACTCCTTCCACTTTGTGGAAATTTTATGTAGAAATCCTGAAGAGCTATACTATGAGCTCTTTGTAGCTCCTGCATCTGAATATAAAAAGCTGAAAATACAGCTTTCCCTACAATAAGCCTAGTTTCTTTCATTTACATGACAATCTCACTGCATATCTCTAGATAAACAAGTGATAAGACTATCAAAATGTAAATGTGAGATCCCCCTTTGGGCAAGTCAAAATTTAAACCTCAAATTCTTTGGAGATAATAGTTCTCACCCTAAGTAACCCATACAGTGAAGATCCAATATTGTGTCCCTTCCAAAGCAAATTGGAATATATAAAGGAATTATATCATAATAAATTGAGCCACTAACATGGCATGATACACTGATGATAGGAAGGAAACCAGTACAGAGTCATAGTTGTCTTCCAGTGAGAAATATTCAGTGTTTCGGTGGTTTAACAAATTCTTCTTTTCATCTACTTAAGGTGATGACAGTATGAAGGGACCCCCATGCCAGGCTAGGTCCCCTCAACCTCTCCTCATGTCCCTCGGGTCCTTCTTGAGTCTATTCACATCTCTTTGGTACTTTCTACCAAACCTCATGTCCATACATTTCTCCTGCCCACCTTCCACCCATCCATCAGAGGGTCCCAGTGAAGAGAACTTCCTTTAATTTCTACCTTATCAAATTAAGTAAAATATAAAAGGGATCCTTAGAAATCACATCATGGCACAACACAAAACTTGGCACATGAGATAAAAAGTGGTTGCATTTTCATTTTCTCAGCATGTCAACTTTCATCAATGTTATAAAACTTTGTATGCCTTTCTCAGTTGTTTTTAATGCGTGTATCTGCTTGATGGTGTATTATTCAGCTTTTCTGTCCCTGGAACAAAATACCCATATCTGCAACATAAAGCAGGAAGAATTGATTTTGGCTCACAGTTTCAGTGGGTGCAGTCAATGGTCAGTGGGCTCCAAGGCAGAAACAGCGTGGTAGAAAGGCATGGTGGAGACTTTTTGTTCACTACATGGTGACCAGGAGGCAGACAGAGAAAGAGAAAGGAGGAGGCTGGGGACAAAATTATGCTCTTCCAGATGACACCCCCAGTGACCACTTTCAGCTAGGTCCCACCTCTGAATAAGAGGCTTAGGAGACATTTTAGATCAGAACTGCAACAAATGACTTTAATATTGTAAGGGCCACAATGGTCTGACTGATTTAAAGCTGCTTTGCTTGGGTAATGGGAATGATATGTTTTCTTAAAAATTACTCCAGTGATATGTTTAACAGATTTTTATGTTAATATGTGGGTATTTTATTCCTTGTGAGATTAAATTCAAACTAATAAATATTTACAAGGAAATCTGTTTCAAAAATCAAAATTACTTCTGTGCTTTGAAGCTTTATTTTAAACATTCAGTTCCATTTTCTCATATATTGAGTATTGCTACAAACACTTTGTGAAAGAAAAATGAACCCTTTAAGGCACTAAAGAGGCAGGTAATTCATCAGTATTGTTATTGGATTCATAGATTTCTGACTTGAGATCATAAAACCCATTAAATTCAAGGGCATTTTTCTCCAAGGGTGGTTGGTAGATGTTGTGCAGGTGGGATTCTGTGTTCTTTATAAAACCCTCCTAATAATTCTTAGCACTGTTAGTAGTGGGACACCTGGCTTGTGTGTCTTTTTACACTGCAGTTGTTCTCAGCTTTGTCTTTGCGGTAGAACTTTCTGAATAGTTTTAAACAAACAAGCACAAAAACAACAAGCAAACAAACAAGCAAGGAATGCCCAGGCTGCTCCTCAAATCAATCATATCATTTCTGTAGAAATAGGAGATGTGCTTCTAGAGCTGTAAAAACTTCTCCCCAGTTGATTGCAATGGGAAATCAATTATTCCAAACATCATTACAATTAAACTCATGTAGATAACTTCCACTTACAAGAGGAAATACATGAGATAAAAAGAGCTTTTCAAATTGAAATACATGTTTAGATGGCTTTCTAATTCTGATCTGAAGAATGACTCCAAATCCTTCACTTTTCATAAATTCTCAGGCTTTTATCTATCCCAAATCCATGCCAAATTTGGATGAACATCAATCTAGGGGACATGTTAACTGATATGGTGAGGAGGCCAATGAACGAAGCAAAATATTTTTATTTTAAATTTTAAATAGTTTTTAACTTTTTAAATGGAAAATTGCCAACCTTGTTTAGATTTCTGAGGAAATTGTATTTTATTAAAATATTACTCATTGTATAGTAGGGCAGATTTTATTTTCTGTACCACAATTGCAGAGCATCAAGGTTACCACTTTAAACAGCTGTCAGTGTACAAGCTCAGTGGCATTAAGTACATGCACATTTCGATGCAAGCGTTAACAATTTTCCATCTTTCACTAATTGAAAATCTGTACCCATCAAGTAACAACTTTCCATTTCTCCAACCTGAGGCCCTCAGTGACCATTATACTACATTTGTTCCCTATGAATTTGCCTGTATTAGGAATCTCTGAACTGTAGACTAGTAATATTTGTACATTGCTGTATGACTTATTTCACTTAACATAATGTCTTCAAATATTGTCCTTCTTCTACTGAACACTCATGTTTCCTTATATTTTGCCTTTCAGTATATGCAAAACCCACATTTTAAAAATCCATGTATTGGTTGATGACCTTTGGGTGTTCTCACCTTTGCTTATGGTGAATAATATTACTATGCATGTGAGTGCACGGCGGATGTTTGTAAAAAATCAATAGAGGGCCAAGGATATGGTTTAGTGGTACAGTGTTTTATGAGCATGCTCAAAGCCCTGGACTTCATCCCCACTACTGAAAGAAAGTAAACAAAAATAAATAAATAAAGAATCTTGGAGATTTGATGTAGAATTTTTATTAGACCATTCAAAGGAATTAGTGTTAATTTTGTAAGGTGTTGTAGAAAAGGTATTACAAATGAAAATATATTTATTCTAACAAATACCATAATGAAATGACACAGTACTTAGAATCAATTCCAAAACCATTTTGGAAAGCACAGTAGAAAAGAAAATAATGAATTAAAAAATGTACAAAAAATCTGAAGAGAATGGGTGTTGAGTATATGGGGTTGGTGCATTGTGTCTCTCCTTGCATATGCATTTTAAGACACTTAAATATAAAAATGATAGTTCAACCTGATTGTTTGCAGATTCAATATTTGCAAGTTTGTCTTCTTGCTAAAGTGATTTGTAGCAGTGAAGCTGATACTCATCCTGGATTTGCAAACACACTCAGCACAGTGAACAATAGGAGTCACTAATAATATAGCTAAATTGTGACCAGAAATCCAAGGAGCATTGTGTGTATAAGGAACCCATGCTGGAAGATTTTACAACTCTTTTCTCCAATAGTTAATTCTAATAGTTACACATTATCTGACTGATAATACGTAGAAATCCATCATCCCCTCACTTCACATTTCTGGACTTGACAAAGAATTTCCTAGCCATTCTTCTCATGTCTAGGATTGTCTTCCTCACATCCACTCCGTACGAAGTCCTCTATGGTGCATTTCTCACAGTGCCCCAGTGATCGGCATCATTCTGAGTTCAAAATGCTTTCCCTGGAACATTTCATCCTGATCTAAGAATGGGGTCCAGTCATGTTGCTTAATGAAATTACATATGCTGTGTTTTTAAAAATGATGCTGCATGATTTTCTACTGTTGGGAAAGATACGCAAATTTTTTCTAAATTCTACTAGGAGTCTTGGCCACATAACGTAGCAAAAATATAAAACCCAAATTTCCTATTAGAGCCTAAAGCCCTTCCGTGAACTTATTGGCACTAGATCCCAGCCCTGAATCTCCCAGAGTCTGTTAATGCTGGGACAGCACTGAACTACCCGAGCTTGCTGGAACACACCAGAGCTCATAGTAACCACATTAAAGCCATTGTGGTGTGTTCTACAGTATTGAGAATGGACTCTACATGTACAATGGTATGAAGCAAGAAGCTTAATTAGGATATTGCCATAAACCTCCTAGGATGGTGGTAATTTAGTATAGATAGTAGCAGCACAAATGATCTAAATCCTTCTGGATTTAGATTAGGATATACTTTGGAATCAGGTTGACAGGGTATGGGAATGGACTGTAGGTGGGAACAATAGAAGAACTCTTACGTCTTTATCCCAGCTTTTACTAAGTTCTTCCAGCTTGTCTTGAACTTAGGATTCTCCTGCCTCAGCCTCCTGAGTAGCTGAGGTTACTAGTATGTAGTTCCATGCCCAGTGAAAATTTTAGTTTCCAGTGAAGAAGTGGGGATATTTCTAATCTTTAAAATAAATGTCCTAATAATACTTATTAGGTTATTAGTCAGGGAAGGTTTTTACCTTTTTTAAAGCAATATTTTAACAATATTAATCTTGAAAAGCAATATGCTTACTTTGGTGGTGGTGTTTATGAAGTAAATGTGGACACTAAAAACTACGTGGAAATGAAGACTTCTAAACCCACCTGGAAAGATTCACATTTAATTGGAATTATCCATAAAATATTTTGAACTTCTTTTCTGGTCAAGCTCTCATGAATATACACAGTAGTGATGTACATATAACTTGATCTGAACAATTTCAATTAATCTATTTTGAAACATTGGACTATTATTTTGTGAAAAGAAACAAATAAACCGTTTGGAATTAAAGGTGTAACGTTTAAAGCTCCTGAATACATTTTAACGAAAGAAAATTGAGAGACTAATGGCTCTCATTCTGAATATTGAACAAAATGACAGATTTGGGCCTTTTAATATTACTGCAGAAAGTAACATTTTGATTTTACATTTATTTCACAAATGTGGAATAAATACCTTGATGAACAGTGTTAAGGATTATGCTCTGTGCCTCAAATAGCGATACTGCACAAAACGACGGCTTGTTTCGGGCTTTCCTTTTTCTACCCCTTGGGTTACATGACTTTGTTCTGAGTCACACTCTCAGGGTTTCTCTCCTTCCTTGGCGACCACCCATAAAGTCTCAGCCAGTTACCAGTGTCCCCGGTGGGAGTATAATAGCATCCCACACTCCAGATGGTCCATGTCAGCTCCCCGGGCTCTCACAGTCAGCGCCCTCCCAGTCCTTCCCACGTGGCCCACCGCTCCCTTTAATCTGTGAGCGCTCTGGCGGCTTCTTACGTCCCACTGCTACCCTCCCTACAAACGTCAACACCCACTGTGGCCCCAACAGAGCTGAGCAGTTCTCACCATCGGAGCTTCGACCCCCCAGAGGACGAGAAGGCCCTCAGGTTCTTCCTCTCCAAGCTTCGGGAATTCCAAACCCGCTGTGTTTGTCAGGTTCTCTCAAGGTATTAAGCTTCAGCCGTTTCCTATTTCCTAGTTAGTGTGGCCATTCATCATGAATCTGTAGAGGCAGGCTTCCCTTTCTTGTGCGGTCTTCACACGTTCCCACTTTCGATCTTCCCGAATGAACAAGTCAAGCTCAGATCTTTGTCTCACGCTCAGCCTCTAGGATCCAAACGGCAGCGTTTCCTGAAAAGCACGCGGGTTCTATGCCTGTTGCCTGTGTTGTTGTCATCGCGGTTCTCTCAACAGTTCCCGTCTGTCATTTGTGGTAGAAAACCAATATTGCATTGTAATGGTTCACAGCGGACTTCCCCTGTATAATCAGTGGGGTAATACAGGAGTGGATGGAAAGACAGCAAACTCAGACCCGCAGTTTCAGAAAGGATCTCCAGAATGACACCACGATCTTGATTTTTACACAAAAAAGTCACTCATTTAGCAACAATTCATTGATCACTGTGAACATCCCAGGCAATCCTTTAAAACCTGGGAGTAGAGAGTTAAGATGTGGCCCTGCTTAACAGTGTATGGCCTACAAGGAGTCTCTTCTCCCTGACATTTTGAAATGATCAATTCCTGCTTTGTGGGGGCAACAGTAAGTATAGAAGACAATGTTGAGAAGGTGGTAGAGATGGGAGAAGACTGGGAAAGTGGGATCCATCACATCCGGAGAACTAAATTTCTAAGGCAACACCTATATAGAAAGTAACAATGTCTCTTAGACTCTGAGTGAGATGCCTGTCTTTGTGATTGAGTGGATTGGAGAGAGGGTTCTCTCTCTGGAGACATCTGTGAAGTACTTTGAAGGCACTGCTGAAGGACTACACTGCGTCTTCTCATTGTCCCAGCTTGGAGGGACTGACATCCCTTTCACTGAAGAAATCATAGTTCAAATGATCAAGTAATGTAAACTAGGCTTTGGCTATTGTTTAATTGGATGAGAAATACACTCAGGAGAAAGCTCTATTAGACTAAAAGAAATTCCTTATGAACACATACAGCTGTTTAATAATATATGGTTGCCTATACTGGAGAGAAGTCTGAGCTTTTTTCTTCCCTGAGATGTATGTTGTGTGTAGCGAGATGATTTAAACCTGGCCGGCGATGATTCCAGTCCTAATGTTGCTCTCCCAGGCACATAATAATGGTTTTCACTCATATCTTTTCTAAAGTTAAAAGCTAAAGCACAAGTTAAACAAATGTTTATAGATATCAGGTCTTACAGCCAGTGAAATTGAAACAAACATTCTTAAGTCGCTCCTTAGAGATGCACACAATTAATTGAAGACAGATAATTGCATATGTAATAGCATCTTGTATAATAAGCACCTGTTTACAAATCAAATTATTCAATTTGGAATCTCAAGTATATGCTGCCTATGCTTAATGAACCCCTTATGACTATGCATAAACATCTAGTTTATAAAAGCGTATTCTTTAATATTTTTATGATCACATGAGTTGTAACACAAATTTATACAGTGAAGACTGAGATAAAAATCAATTAACCTCTCCTAAGTTAAGATATGTAATATATTAGGTACTTCTCTGAGTAATTTCCTGCTATGGTTTGAGGCTTACATGTTTATTTGCAAAATTTGTATTTTAAACAGTTTTTCTATGAAGGAACATATACTGTAACAGATTTTCAAACACGACTGATAAAAATCTGAAAAGCAATTTTCTAAAGATGTTTGAGAACAGCAACTAAGCTTCTGCTCACTGTGAAAATTGGGTGCATTAGAATTATCTGTTTAATCCTTAGTTCCTTTGGATGTTATTATGCACCATATGTAGATTACCATGTGACTTTCACAAAGTGAACAAAGAACTTACCCCTGCACATGAATAGATGGATCTGACCCACAACTCTGAAAACTGGGGGAAAGAGTGTGCTGCTATAAGCTCACATCCTGAAATCCCACAGGATTTAAAACTCAGCTCAATACCTCCAGAAATGAGCAAAGCAGAATAGTTGATCAAAGCTTTAGCATCAATTTTATTATCAGTAAAAACAGATTAACATAGCACTTACTGAGGTAGAAATCTGAGCACTAAGTAATCTTTATCAGGTCCTGAAAAACCCATAGGAAAATAAACATAATTATTGCTCTTTCAGTTAAGGAAAGAGTTATTCCTATTATATAATGTTTCATAATTTAATTTCTATCATTTTCTTTGTACTGGGAATTGAACTCAGGACCTTGTGCTTGCCAGGCAAGCGCGGTGCCACTGAGCTATATCTCTGTCTCTCTATCATTTTTATAGCCAGTTTAAGAGAAGAAAAAAGGGCAAGACAAGAAGCCAAAAGACTCTCAAATGGGTAATGAATGGCACAGATAAAATATAATGGTTTTGTGTGCAGGGCAAAATGAAGTAGGAATAAAATTAAGATTCATATGGTGAAGTTAGTGTATTCACTGGAAGGTTATGTGAACACACAGATAAATAAGTGGCAAAAATATCATAAAAGGTTGAACTGTAGAATGCCTGCAATAAATAATAAGTAGATTAGTATTGTTTTATGGATCTTGGGCTTAGTTTCAGTTCTGAAAGATCTCCGATATGAAAAATAAGTTAAACATTAGAGAAAGTAACATTACTTTTTTCCTTTAATTCTCATTTATTTCCCATTAAACTGTGCAACCTCAGGGAAAATAGAAGTGGTTCTTCATTCTAGATAAGCACACGGGAAAATCCTATCCCATTTGGGATGAAGATAAAGCACATGCTTATTCTATTTTCATGCTTTTTTTTTTTTTTTTTTAGTTCTAGTCAATAATCAAATTTAATTTGCTTTGTAGTGGTAGTAAACAAAACACAAAGGAAATACCTGGCATTGGTTTTCCCATGTATAGAAAACTTGGGAGAAGACTGCTAATTAATTACTTGAACATTATTGTTTTAAGCGTTCATTTTGGCGACAGAACATTGACTGAATTGGGTAAAATTTGCTAAAAATCTATATTAAGTTTACCTGGCTTCTAAAGTAAAATTGCATTGAACATAACCCTTATAGCCTCAGGGTGGGAGGAAAGATTTTCAAATGTGTTTTCTTTTTCTATTTTGTTCCCTGCCTGCCTCTTTCCATGTTTTCCATCTCTTCCTCTCTCTCCCTCTCTTTTTCTTTCTTTGTTGGTGTTTCCAAAGAGGGTTAAGTTATGCCCACTGTTTCTTTTCTAGTGGAACAGAAGACATTCTTAAAAATTTATTTTTAGTCATTGACTACTTATGTCTATGATTTGACATAAATTAGGTTTATATCATAAACTAGGTTTAAATAGAAAAGACTGATTCTCTTATAAAATATCCATGGAACCTCCAAACTCATGATAGGTATGCCTCTTTTGTTTACATTTAGGTAGAAGAATATATATAAAGGCAGAGAGACAGAGAGACAGAGAGAGAGTGAGCGAGAAATAAACACACTTCCATCTCATGCTTTGAAACATATGAAGCGCACATATCATGCAATAACCAAAGCAGGAGGCTTCCTGCGCCCTTGGGTATCACAGCCCTTGTGTCTTTGATGGACAGCCCATAAGCTTGCTCATTCTGCAGCAATTTTCTCCATGTCCAGCAGTCTACATCTTTTCATGAATGCAATGGATTACTGGCTGGAACATGATAACAGAAGATATCTGTAGTTCCATTAGATACATGAGCAGTTATGGAAAATACCGCAAATTAATAAAGGATTCATTACTGGAAAGATGATATTTCAAGCTAGCTTTTCAAAATAGGAGGCTGTGGCTTTATTTTTGCCTGTAATAGTGAAACAGAAATTGAAAAAATCTTATTTATTCTATCTGTCTTACTTCATCCTTTCCAACTCTTTGTACTGTAACTTATTTTTCCCTTGGTTATTGTTTGAAGATAAATGTTCCAAACATGATGGTAATGCAGAGGGAATAAATGGTGTTAGAGCAATTTGAGGCATAAAGCCATCAAGTAGCTATCTTAGAAACTGTGAAAGAAAAAATATGGCTGCATGCAGAATATTTATATTGACAGAGCTAACGTTTCTTTTAAAAAAGTGTATCAGCTTTTTAGAAACAGGAGAATGTGATTTGTTGCCGAAGAAGGCATAGCAACCTTCATAGTACTCATAAATAGACAAGAAAATGTTCAGAAGTACCATAGGGTAACAGCAACTCTGTTCACTTCAGAGCCTGGAGCCACAAAATCTGATTCTTTTGTTTGTTTTAAATTCTGTAAAGGAGGGGCTGGGGATTTAGCTCAGCGGCAAAGCGCCTGCCTGGCAAGCACAAGGTCGTGAGTTTGGTTCCTGGTACCGGAGAAAAACCAAAATAAATAAATAAATAAAAGTAAATAAATAAATAAATTCTCTAAAGGAAATGTTGTTGAAATAATCTTACCTTCTCATTTTCTACCATTTCTCCTGGAAAAGTTTTTCCTTACTTGAATCTGAACAAAAAAAAATGAATCACAGAAGAATTTTCAATGGATGTTCATTTATTTCCTTAATGGTATGTTCCACATTTTAAAACAAAGTAAGAAATGAAATGTGTCATAGCTATTGTCCATTTGATGCCCTTCATGGTTTAACAAAATTCTAAGTTCTGTGCTGATTTTGTGAAAAGACCATGACACTCTGATTCATCTTAGGGGGAAGTGCTGTCTATTTTAGCAAAGACATGTCCAGTAATGTAGAAATAGCAGTGCATGCACTCTCTGTCTCTACAACCAGTGATGGCTTGAGATAAGCTGGTTGTTGTGCATGGTTCTTATCAGCTCCTCTCTGTCCCCTGTCTGTCAAAGTTGTCCATTTGCATGTGGCTGCCTTTCGAATACTTGCCACACTGTGATTGCATGGATGATTCTCTTTGATTTTGATCCCATCACCGTATTCTAACAAGCTGAACCAGTGACTAATCATTCTAACAATTTTGAGTATCTACCTTGTGCCATGTGCTCGGTATGTTGGTCATTTGACTTCTCCTTTTTGTTTTCTCCTCTTACTTTGTTAGTAACAGAAGCTTTTAGCACTATCCTGAGATACTAACTGCAAGCTTCCTATAAACCCCAGCAGAGCATAATAATTCAAACTCTGTTTAAGTCTATATATTAAGAATCTCTCTGAGGCTGGAGTGAGGCAGTAGGTATAGAATACATTTGGGAAAATGTGGGTTCTCTGACTATTTCTCAGTTTGACTCAATGAAATGCACGCAGTTGCACCTACTAGACAATTTTTTGGAAAGGGAGCACTTGTGCAACTCTGTGTCCCTAAGACACACAAACAATGCATTAGAAATAATAGAACACTGGATATTGCCTTAGATTTCTCTTTGCTAGGAAAAATACCCAACACCCAAAGTTTAAGGGGGAAAGGTTTATTTAGCTCACAGTCTGTAGAGGTTTCAGTCCATAATTGGCTGGCTCCAAGGCAGGTAGCACATGGCAAAGGAATAATTGTTCATGGTGGAGGAAAATAGCCAAAGCAATAAGAGAGATGAAAAGAGAGAATGTTCTTTCTACCCCTTACATTATATCCAGACTTTTAGGATTATGGCTGTGCCAATCCAGCCAGTAGAATAATCCAGCAACCATCCACCCTTAATCCCAGCACCCTTAATCCCAGCATTGCACTATCAATCAGTCACAAACTCTAGATTCAGTTGCCTCCAAAACACCCTCACCTAAAAGTGCATAAAGCTTTGGGGTCATTCTGACACAAGCCATGACAGATATTTTATGTGAATTGAAGAAATTCCTGTTTGTAGAAGCTCTGGAAAATATCCTATTCAGAAAACTTTTCCAGAACTTTAGCTTTCTCACTGAAGCTGTACTACAAGCCATTTATCTCCCCAAGTCTGCAAATAAGGTGAGACTAATTTAAGCTAAATTATCAGAATAGGAACTGTGGTATTTTTCTCAATTTATTACCTTAGTTCATGTACCTATTTTGCTATTAAAATTAGAGTCTGAAAACTAAGATTATAATAAAGAATTACACATATTTTCTATCGGTTTCCATTATAAACACCAATTGTCTCATTATTCAAGCAGTTGAGAACATTCATTGAACTGTCGTTACACAATATATATATATCATGTAGACCCTGACCTTAGTAGGACTGATTAGATTAATGGTCAGTAATTTTCTTGCATTATATCCTTAGCATAAAATTTTTTAAAACTATAAAAATATTTAAAAATTTATTTACATTTCAATATTTGCTTTCTAATGTAGTGGTATTTAGGAAAATTTAAAGTTTTGTAATTACCATTTACAATACTTTCTCCTTATAAATTATGTACATTTTTTTTTTTGAGACAAGCTTGTGCTGCATTGTCTGTGTTCATGGGACTGGCTTCAACTCTTTTTTTTTCCTCCCTCTTAGTCTTAAGTGCCTGGGACAATAGATCTGTACCTCTTTGCCTGGCTTTAAGGATATAATCTTTCAATAGATTATATTTTAGGTGGGAGAGATTTATATTCTAATATGAACCTCCTTTTCTAAATCCTGCTTCAAATAGGTACAATTGATACATAACATTTTTTTAAACTGTGTTAATTTTGTTTTGAGATTCCCAATTCCAAGGACTAAAAGCATTATTCCCCAATAACACTTGTTTAGATATCTATGCTCTGGGCTGGTGCGCTTTCTGTCTGTGAAAAAGACACCTGAAAGAATCCTCATGAAGGAGGAAGGACATATCAGGGCTCTCAGGGTGCAGTCCATGGCGACACAGAAACGTCAGGGCTAAAGGTTGTGCAGGACAAAAGCTGCTCCCCATGTGGCAGCAGAGACACAGGCTACCCTGGAGGCTTCTTCTCTTCTCTTTTTCTCCATTCATGTCCCAAAGGCTGCTGGATGATGTTAGCTACGTGCAGGGCTTGTGCACCTCCTCAGTGTGCTGTGTGATCTGTCCATCACCCCAGCAACACCCTCACATACACACCAATAAGTGCTTTGTTAATTCCCCAGGTGATTCTCAAGAGGATCAGTTTATCACCCAAGAATATCCATCCCGATTTGATCTTTCCATTTTAATTTTATAACCTTGAGTCATATGATTTACGAGGCAAACAGTTCCAAAGATTGTCAGGAAAAGTGTACATTCTTTGTTCATTGAATAAGAATTCAGTAGACTGTGCAAAGCATGATAAAAATATTTTAGGAAAAGGAATAGTGGAATTTGGTTCCCACACTGAATCAAACAGTTTATAAGGATTGGGCTACTTTATTTTAATATGTTTTCTCCAAGTTACTATCATCCTAATTTAAAATATTATATAAAAATGTTACCAATTATTTCTTTATTTTTTCCAAAGTCTTTCTATATTCTTTACTCTGTATTTAAAATTATATAATTGTTTATTTTATCTAAATTTTTAAGGGAGTATTAATCTTTTCTTCTTGATTTTCCAGAGAAATAATGGAGGACAATTATATTTTAACATAGTGTTCTACAGAAAACTCATGAAATAACCTTTTAACTTTGAAACCATAGCAGGGAACATTTGTATAATTGCATGAATAGCTTTACATTATGGCTATCTTAATTTCTAACTGATTTGTATCAAGAAAAACAGGCAACCAAGCACAGACTTAAAAAGATATGAATAAAAATTGAGAATGACTTTTGAGAAATAATCTGCAAATATTTTTAAAACAAAAAGAGAGATAATTTTGATAATCCTAGTTATTAGTAAAAGAAAATAATAGGTGATATTATGAGAAAAGTAGAGGAGGGAAGTTATACCCTTTAAGTTCCTAGAATTAGTTTGGAGAAACATATTTGAGATAAGAAATTTATGTCCACAGATTTATTAGAAAGTAGAAAGAAAACACCAGAAATCTGAGCATGTTATACAACTAGATTCGTTATTTTATTTTTGCTTAAGGTTTTCAGAAGTTTCATACATAGCTGTATCCAAGAGTTTCCAACTTATCTGGTCATTGGAAAATATGCATATTACTCTTAAAGGAAAACAATTATGAATCTACCATATATTTTTTTTTTCTTTTTGTTTTATTTTTCTCCGGTACCGGAAATCGAACTCACGACCTTGCGCTTGCCAGGCAGGCGCTTTGCCGCTGAGCTAAATCCCCAGCCCCCTGAATCTACAATATTAACATAAAATAGTTTAATTGCTATGGTATTTGAAAGGGTAGAAAATAAAATCAAATGAGTCCCTTATGCTTACAGCACTCTCAACACTATAAAGCCGATGTTATACATCAAATATAAACTATAAAAGGTCAAATTAATAGTATCAATTTTATTTGACCACTAGTGCTGTGTTGCTGACTCTAAATTGTTTTCTGTAACATGAATACCCGTGACAGACTCTTCCTAGTGAGGTGTCATAAAAATTTCAATTTCAAATTATCCTAAGACTTTTATGTGTGAAGCAGTGACACTAGTTGTTGTTTTGGTGTGAACTGTTTTATTGTGTCTGTATTTCCCCCTTCATTAGCCTGTGACAAAGTGGAGCTACTGTCAGCTTCACGCTACAATAAATACAAATGCTGCCACTTTAATACAGTAATATTTGGTCTCAGGTATCTAATGCACCATTAAAAATAGCCTTCTTAGCATTTTGTTTGTTTTTAATGAAGCATCTGGGAATCCCAGAGATATGTTGGGAAATTGACATAGAGTCTCAGAATGTAGTGGAGAAATATGAGATCACCGATAAACAAAACACAGGAAAAAAATCTAAAACCCCAATATCACCTATCAGATTATGTTGGTAAAGAGAAAAAAAACTATCAACAAAGAACATATGTAACAAGAGGGACAATTTTCCAAACTCCAAAAGAGAAACTTATTAAAGCTAACATTTAAAAGTGAATGAACAAGCTGAATTTATAATAGTGAGAACCATTATAAATGCTGGTCTCCTTTGTTTTCCCGTTATTGATTTCAGGGATAATGATGCTCCAATGTGGAGGGAATTTAAAGGTGGCTGAAATTAGGACAAATTGCAGAATAGCAGGAGCTCAGAGAAGGATACAGAACTTCTAGTCAGTTCAGAACCCAAAACAATTGAAGTGGGAAGAAAAGGTCAAATATTTTCTGTTTTTCTTCCAGGATTTAGTTTTGGATGTAGACAAGTCTTTGTCCTTCTTATGAGCTGACTTCTACCTACCCTCAAGATGCTATTCATTTTCTCTTATTTTAGTTTGTTATTGTTGGCATTATAAGGCTGAATATCCCCCGATACTTGCCCGCACAAGAGGAGAAACCTTACAAGAGAGAGAGAGAGAGAGAGAGAGAGAGAGAGAGAGAGAGAGAGAAGAAAGGACCTTAACTGGGTCATCCTCCCGCGGAGACAGATAATGATCATGTGGCGGTGGAATTCATGGTGTTCAACAGGTAGGTTATCTCCATGCCATTCCGTGTGGGTGATTTTTCTCCTGCGGCTATTGAGATGTTAATTCAGTCACAGTTTATACAAAACTTTCACAGGAGCATCAGCCTCACTAATTTTCAACCAGAATCTTTCCTATTATATTCTCCAAATAGGAATTTGATGTTGATATTTGGGTTAATAGAACAATTTAAAGCAACTTCACTGTTTAAAAGTTTCACTGACAGGTCTAGTTCCAAAGTGATTTTTAACTGTGATAAAAGGGAAGATAATAATGGAAATGTGAGAGATACATGTTTTCCTAAGATTCACTAAATGTGCAAACTCTCAAAAATATATTCTGTTTGCTTATCTTTGCCAGTAAAATATTAGATTGTGATAATAAAACCTGCAATCACACATTATTGTCATTCTAATGTGTACTCCATGTGTTTGCTTAAATATATTTAAATAGATGAAATCTATATTCTCCTCTATTCTGATTTCCATAAACAATGCATTATAAATATTTTGCATTTTCCTGTATACCATTTTAATAATAACCAAAACGAACAACTTTAATTAAATTGTAAAAGCAGAGAAGTCAGTAACGCTGGAAAACTAAACAGAAGTTACCAATTAATCACTCACATGTCATCACTAATATTTTCAGTTACAGTGTTTAGTTACAGGGTTCAGACTGCTTTTCAGTATGTACCTGGATTTACACATCTTTGTAGCAATTCTGTTGCTGCACACAGCCATCTCCTAGCTTGTTGGCACTTGGCCACAATGTTCTCCTGCTGTTAGGCATGGACTGTAATAATTAAAGGATGACCAGCTCAGCCCCTAGAAACTCATGTGACACAGCTCCAAGGTATTGTGTGGGCCCACTCTTATTAGAGGTGAATTTATCTAAAGAAAAATGAAGGCCAGTGGACTCTACATTAGCCTGACACCTGAGGTACAATTGATTAACACAGTGAAAGTTAAATTAAAAGTATACACTTTTAGAAATTACTGTAAAAGTCATATTGCCTTGAAACCCCTTCAGAACCCTTCCTCTGCCTTTGAGCATGCTTTTCTTCTTTTTCTTTTCTTACAGTTAAGCTTATTGGTACATTTTACATATACACAATGATCCATTCATTATGGGGAATGTGTTCTTTCACGCGGTAGATCTTGATTCTTCTTTTTTTCCCATTCTTCTTCCTCCCTTCAGCCCCTCTTGCAGTCCTTATTTAGAAGGATTTGTTTCCACTTTATCCTTATTTTCTCATTTTTTTCTTCTCCCTTCTCTCCACATTTTTCTTGCCACTTTCTGAAGCTGTGGCTGCCTCCATGTCCTAAACTGATTCAACATCTTGATTGTTCTTGGTCATTTGAATTGAGAACAAAGATTGGAACAGATGGGTGAGCATACAGTGTCATGTATTTATGAGCTTGTATTTCTATTAGATGACACTCAACATTAAAATTAGTCACATTTTTTATATCTGGTGAAGACACTCACAAAAGCACCTTTTGGAACTGCTTCAGAAAGTACCAAGAATGATGAAATAAGTGTGCTCAAAACAAGGAGGTAGAAGATTTTGAGGGGGGTTAGTAGTAATGTGTGTTTTACTGTATGGTTCTAGAAAATTTAAGCAGTCCCTGTATATTTTGATCACCACTCCTTACTGTCTTTCCTGAAAGTTTTTCTTCACGTGCTCTTTCCATGGATGTCAGACCTGCATCGTTATCTGAAGACTCTCCCTCCAACTCCTTTTCCTCCCCCATATTTTTCACAGGCAACTTACTAACCAGTCTCTCACCTATTTTATTCTGTTCTAGTTATTTTTCTAAAAACGTATCTAGGCAGTATTGGAAGCAGTAAAGAAATGCATAGGATGTACAGAATTTTGGGACTGGCCAACTGACTGTCCCATGGGCATGGATGATGTCATTAACATGGCATTATGGGCATTATACCACAAAGGTCCTCAGCTGACATTAGGGCCCATGTGGTCTCCATGTAGGAAACAGAGTCACCATCGTGGGCCAAATAATTGCTCGTTTCAACAGAAGATGATTGGATTGCTTGTACAGAATAGGGTCAGGCAGAAATCAGCATGGAAGCTGAGTGATCACTACAGGCCCCTCTTAATACTCTCAGGGCCATGGCCACTGAGGAGAAGTTCCTAACAGCTATGGCCTGAGGAACAGAAAGTGGCTATGCACGTAGGCCCTCAGAAATGGGAGTTAGGATCACAGCCCAAGCTTAGTTACTAAGATCCGCCATTGTGCCGGCTGAAGGCGAATGCACAGTTCAGAACAGAAAGAATGAACATGGCCTGTGGTCCCCAAACTAAACACAGTGGTGGGTGCTATATTGTTTTGTTCTGATCTTTTCAGTTGATCTTTAAGAAGGAAGGGCCTGGGGCTGAGGATTTAGCTCAGCGGCAAAGCGCCTGCCTGGCAAGCACAAGGTCGTGAGTTCGGTTCCCGGTACCGGAGAGAAAAACAAAACAAAACAAAAAAAGAAAAGAAGGAAGGGCCATTGGAAACTCAGAGAGATATGATCAAACCTAAATTTAGGGTTAAGATTTTTATGGTGCAGAGGAGGGAATATGGCAACTGTGAAATTGCAGTACTCAGGTCCGGTGCTGCAGGGATCATAGAAGCTGGACAGAGCTGCCTCCGCCTTTTGGGGTGCACCACTAACCACACTGGTGCGGTGGCCACACGTCCCCAGCACTGCTTACAGTGTCTGAACAGCATGCTTACCAATGGCAGCCCTTCAAGGGCTGGACTTCCTGTAACAAGTCCTCCCTAGTGGCCTGAGACAATTACAGTGATGCAGCTCTTTGGGACTCTTCCTGTCAAGCCTGTTCTGCTTCCGCCTTTTCTTCACAAGTGAGAGGCTTAGCATTGCGTTCTAAATGCTCCCTGCCTCTTACTTCCTGCCTGTGATCCTTGGGAGACTTGTCCTGCGCTAAATTTATCTGTTTCTCAAAGAGCTCAGAACTAACAGTCACATTCCAAACCTCCTCACAGCAATCCCTGGGGGAAATGGAACCAAATTGCTCATCACAGTTAATATGCAATTTAATATACCTTGGGATGAATTCTATTTATCCTATGTCCCGTACATATCCCCAATTCCTCTTCCAGTCTCTCCTGAGATTAGATGAGTGTGGCAGTTTAAAAATAAATCTACCATTTTTTAAAATATTGCTTTCAAGAGTTTAAGCCTAATCTCTCTCTCTTTCCTTAAGTACGAATAGAAGCAATCCCAACAGTTAAGGTAGAAAATATCCTGTGAATGTGTACGTGCTGTGAACAGGAACTAAAGACTTCAGCCTCTGCGAGTTATGTAAATGTGTCCTTTGGAAGCAGATCCCTTGTCCCAAGTAAATCTTCAAATGGTGGCAGATGTCTGGACTGTGTTCTCCAAGGAGATGTACAGGGGGAAGTTGTCCAATGAAGCCATTTTTGTACCCCAACTGTCAGAAGTTGAGAAGAAGAAGAATTTTTTTTTTGTTTCAAGGTTCTGAATAACTAGAAAATTTATTACAGCCTTAAATTTGCCACAGAAAAGGGTGACTGCAAAATATGGGTGTGCTCAAACTTTAAAAAAATTATTATAGCAAAAAATTTATTGTTATTAATCTTTCTCCGAATGCACCTTTCTTTAAACACACGTATCCCACCAAGTTTGACACTAGCTGAAACAGTTCTGGAAATCCTCTCAAGTATCTCTATGATCAAGAGTAAAATGAACGCTGCTGTCAGGCACCATCAGGCAGAAAGTCTCCTGAAAACAGGGCACTGTGTCCTCATCCATTTTATTCCCTGGATTTGCTGTTGTTCAACTTCTGGCTCTTCCCCAAAGTGAAAATGTTCATTAAACATTTTGAATCCATACCAGATATCAAGGCAGCTGTGACAGCACAATTAAAGACACTCATGAAAGAGGACTTCCAGGACTGCCTCAGAGAACAAAGGGAAAGAATGACAGGATAGGTTCATTTGTAGCAGAAAGGAGGGTTTTGAGGAGGATCAGTGCAAAGTGCCTGTTACCTAATAAATTGCTTTAAATTTAAATGGATTGTATTTTTCAATCACACATCATATACTCAAATATTTTCTTAGCCATATTACATACACACATACATGAGCATTTCATAGTATATGCGCATTTACTTCATATACATAGAGCATGTGTAATTATACGCATATACAGACATGTCTAAATCATCAGCAATTTAGTAACCAGGGTTTGTGTTGTTTTCTAACCAACGTGAGTGATTCAGTGTTCATATAAATGGCTCCAATATTTACCACCCCAAAGTATCATATTATTTGAATGCTATTATGTGTTTCAGTAATTTCTTTTTGGTGAGAAATAAAAGACATTTTCCGTTTGTGAACTTCTATTGCCTACTACTGAAAATGAAGAAAACGTATTACATAATAGTCAAAAATGCAAAACACTTCATCACTTGTGTCTTATTCGGTGTCATAATTCATCATATTGTTATAATTAATGCAAAAGTTACATGGTAAAGATTGAAAAGCATATGTGTATTTAAATGATATTGGCTGTTAAATTATTTCTAAGATGGATAAAAACAAGAACTCAGGTGTCTACACGTACAATACAGATTTTCTGTGCAAAGGGGCACCAAATCATGTTGTGCCCAGGTGTCATGAATAGTTTTAGTTTAATTATTGTCCTGATTAACTTTTTGTGACAGGAACAGAAAATCTCACATACACAAATTACAGTGGGATGGGTGTCATTTTTCTCACAGTTTGAGTAGATGGTTGGCTGGTACCAAGAAAGACAACATGGCGGAAGGGTGTGGTGAGGAAGGGAAGTGGATTGGTTTGTGGCAGCTGGGAAACAGCGTGGGAAGAGTGCCAGTGACAGATGTGCCTTCCTAAGGCAGCCTCAGTGAACACCTCCTCCCTCTGTGCCCACTGCCTCCTCACACATTCAGCTGTGAACGTCATCAAATTCATCCGCTGAGGAGTACAGGGCCCCTGCCATCCAATCCCCTTTCCAGGGGTCCCTTAATCCAGGAAAGTTACAATTAAAATTAATTAGCAGGATTATACCAAATGAGATAACACTATAAAGATGTCATTAGCATTTTTTTAGCTTTTTACAAAAATATAATAAAAGTAACTAATAATGTAGCCAATATTCTGGGTGTAGGTGAGATTTTTGTGTTAGGTATGGCTCTTCCACCTGAAAGTAAGTATATCACAAGTAAACTTAAGTGGAAGGAAAATTCGTTATGAGATGAATACAACGGCTCACAGGAACTGAGAGCAATTGGTGACACATCAAAGACAAACAAGGGCAAATTTCCAATGCCATTGGACAGGAGCAGTTCATTTCCTTGAAGTTTTGCTCTGTAACATTCCTAAGCAACAAAAGAAGTAAAATAACTCCGCCAACACCAGTTATTTAGGATTTACTAAATGCAGGGACTCTATGTGTGTTTTATTCATTCTGATCCTCACAGGGACTGAGTAAGATGAGTACAGCAAGGTCAATCTGATTTGAGACTCTCTGGGTATCGCTATCCTTTAACACTGCAGTCCAGAAACTCTGAGAGACAACGATTCACCTCCTGTGTCCTAAGTTCAAATGCAGTTTAGATCACAGTCACACATCTAATTTAATCAGCTGCGTGCAGAGGCTTGGGCTCAAATGAGATTTCCTCCTCAAACAATAGGGATAAAGAAGCAGCAGAGGACTTTTCTAGTAACAAAAGCGGTGTATAGTGGGGAACAGAGAAAACTTTACAGTGAAGAAAATACGAACAAATGCCACAAATCTGCTACATTTTTAAAAGCACATAATGGTAACTTTTTAAGTTAGCAAAGGGAGATAGAAACTACTATTGGGCAAGAGTGCTTATATTAAAAAGAGCACAGGTGATTCCAAGAAGTGGGACTGACTCAAGCAGTCCTGACAGAGAATTTTGTTTCAGAAGAAGCTTAATTTTAAACTTAAGTTTTAAAACCACCACATTTTTTGGCTATGGTTCAAATTTAAAGTGTGACTTAGGCTTAAAGGAAACAAGTGTGCATGATATAGAAATCCGTGAGTGTTATATTTGATGCCTGTGAAAGGACCAGAGGGGAATTGATGGCTGGGTAGGTCGTCTCAGGAAGGTTTCCCATGAGAAGTATCTTACCCTTTCCGTGTCCACCCACATTTGTCCTACTTTAGTGCGACTTCCAAAAAGATGTCTGTTTGTTCCAGGGCAGTTATATACTCTCCCACCACTTTTTTATGCCATAGCACACAAGAGCATGTATTTATTACATTTTTGACTATATTGAAAAAAGGTAAAATAGAATTTCATAACACAATAATGGGAGAATAACAATAGCTAATACATTGCATATTTTCATCTTCAAACTATTTACTCAGAGTACAAGAGACGGGCAGCCTAGTTCAGGAGGACATTTTGATTTAAAAAGAAAAAAAAGGGCTTATAATTGGCAAGGTTGGTTTTCATGTGGAACACTGAAAATTAGTTCAGCTTGTTTATTTATCTTTGTGTTTTGGTTTCCTTTTCCCCTGATATTTTAATTAACCTGGCAGAAGTTAGCATTTCAGAGGATAGAAGAAAAAAATAATAATCTAGACATATTAGATACAGTTGTATGTAAAACAAAGAGAATGAACCCAATCCTTTAAAAATATGGAAATGAATTTGAAATGTGTAACGACCTGAAATGAAAACCAGAAGTCGGTAACCCTGCTATTTTTTAGTTTGTTTTGGAATATGTTTTGGGAATGTAGACCAGGGAAACTGAACTCAAGTCCAAATCTGTCTGATCCCAAGTATATTTATTGCTTGATAATAAATGTAGGCAATCACTGAAATATTGGAGGAGTTTTGAAAAGTCTCAAAATGCATTTCTGCAGTCTAGTTAAGTCCAATTTAAAATACAGAGTTTTGGAGGGATGAGCTTTGTCCTCCACACGCTGTGGGAATTGGGCCCAAGATAATGGTGTCTTTTTCAGCTTTTTATTGATTATTCATCCTCTTATTGAAAATTCTTCATATTCACTTCAATCTTCAGCTTTTTAACTTGTTAACTTTTATTCTTGCTCTATTCATTTTCTCTTGCAGCATAACAAATTGTACCACAGTTTCACAGCTTAAGCAGCACACACATTATCTCCTCTCACAGCATTTGAGATTTGGAGTGGGGCTTGGGCCTGTGCTTCAGGCTCGCGAGGCTGCGATTAATACTTCTCTCAGGGCTGTTGTCACTCCTTGGTTCTTCAGGGTCAGATCTCCTTCCAAGCTCAGTGAGGGTCTGCTGAAATTACTTCCGTTTTTGCAGGCTAGACACTGACTTCCTTCGTGAGCCACAGGCCATTCTTGGTTCTTCCCGAGTAAAGATCTGAAAGGAACCTGAAAAAGAAGACTGGCAAGGTTAAAGCCAAAACTTTCCATAACTAAATATCAGAAATGGCGTCCCTTTCTGTCTAGCAGAAGCAAGTCACATCACCTGGCACACATTCGAGGGTGGGCACTTCACAGAGATGGGAAACCCAGGGGCAGGGTGGTCTCCAGCCATTAGAAGGTCACATGAGGACCGCTCTGTACCAGAGTCATCCTGAGGTCACGCTCACACGGGGGGCGGAAGTCACTTTATATTTCATGAACTAATTTCAGAATAAAAGTTTCCAACATATTTTGAACTGCTTACTTATCCTTTGTCCTCTTTTTACTGAAAATCAACTTATTATTAGGATAACACAGACATCAAGAACAGGATATAAATATTAATGTACTTGCGTTAACTAAAGACGGTATTCAGATGTCTCTAATTTCTCATCTGCACTGTATTCAAGGGTTACTCTTTGGTCACTACGCTCTCTCAGGACTACAACATTTCCTTTTTAATGACATCATACTTTCAAAAGTATCTGTAAATTATTTTCGAGAAAAAGTCTCAATTTGAGATTAGCTGACATTTCCTCGATTGCAATGAGATCTTTCAATTCTAGAAATAACACAATAATGATATTTCGATCATCTAAGTGCATCACATCAAGATATTTATGAAGAGACAATTAGGTCTTTTTCCATTAGTTTTCACTTTAAAACCGTAGTTCCATGAATATTTTTGTGGATGTGTGTTTTTGAAATTTTATGATAGATTCATAGAAGAGGAATTTCTGTACAGATGGATAAGTCCCATGTAATTTTGTCTGATACTGTTAAATTTCTCTCCAGAAGCATTATGGCAATTTTCAGTCTTACCAGCACTGAATGTGTGTATTACATTGAAATTTTATTTTTCCAATGATAATGGTATTTCAGTATTGTCTTAATTTACATTTCAGTGATTGTAAATGAACCTGAGTTGCTAATATGTCTGAAATAAATTTCATGTCATTTATTTGTGAATTTTCTTCCCATACATTTTTGTCATTTTCCCATTGGATGTTTGTTATATGGCCTTAAATTTCAAAGAGTTCTTTACAAATTATGGTATTAGTATTTTATCATGTGTGCAGCATATATTTTTGTCCTCATTTGTCAGTGTGTTTTGCCTTTGGTCATACTATTTTCTGTCATGAAATCTGTAAAGTTATTTTATGTAGTCAAATATCATCTCTATGGAATATGCATCTTTGAATCTAATATGCATCATTTAAGAAGTGAATTTTTGCAGCATTTGGAAGAATGCTTTAGGAAGTTGACTATTATACAATCATTATTGTCCTAACTTCAGATTTTCTGGGAATAATTTAAAACTAGAAATCTCAAACCAGAATTGAAATACATAATATTTTTGAAGAACCCAAAATAAAAAACAGCAATATTTTACTGAGAGTCTTATCAAAAGAGAAAGGGTATTTTTAAAAGACTGGCTTAATTTCAGCTATTGCAAATATTTATTAGATGCTAAGTATGATATAGTTATTTAACCAATATATTTAAGAACAGATACAATTTTAGTTTTATTTTTATATTTCAATTATTTTTATGTAAAGTTGTCTTTCATTACTTAATTTTTGCAATAATGCCACAATGCTTTTAAGCATATTCACTATTTTGTAAATTAAAAAGAATGAAATTATATTAAAATACTAACAATGAAAAAAGAGAAAGAATTTAATATGAGTAATTTACTTTTTGGGTTATCTAGAATTTGTTTTGGATAAAGGTTTGCTTGGTTTCCATGCTTTGCAAAATTTTATTATAAAAATGTTTTCATAGTTTTAATTTTTCCTAGATTAATGCCTTTAGAGAACTTGCATTAGTTTCTTTACAAAATTTCTTCAAAAAACTTAAGCAAATCAACTTCCAAACCTTCTTTCATTGATGTATAAGCTAACTGAAATATTAATTTTTAATTATTGTTATTCTTTTTCTCTAGACTTTTTTCTAACTAGGTTTAGGCTTTCCTTTTTTGCTCCTGCTGATATCTCAAGTATACATCATTTAAAAAATAAAAAAAATAATTGTCACAGGGTATGGAAAAGCACCAGTTCAGTGTGGAGAAAGGTCTGCATTATGCAAACCCCTGTACTTGAAATAATTAAGGCTTGTGCCTACTGATGTATTTACTCCTGAGGGTCTTTCTGTATGATCCATATTATGCAACGGGAAAGTGAGCAGAGGCGTAGGGTGGAGGCTCACCCAGGGACAACACCAATATGTTTTGTCCACCCTGCTTATATACCCTTAAAGAGAAGCTCTTCTGTTACTAGTTTATATCTGGAGCTTTGAGAATGACCTCATTTTTAAAAAAATACTGCTCTTTTTCTATAAACAAACATTTGAAAAAAGGTGATTCTGGAAAGATGGTGGTGGCCGTGACATAATTTAATCCAAACAGGGTCCCTAAAAAAACAGGCAAAAACAATAAGGAAGGCTACACTAATGACATGCGAATGATCTCTACAGGGAAACCAAGCAAGAAAGCATGCCGGCAGACCCCGTGTACCTGCAGGTGAGCACACAAATGCTAACACTCGCGGGACCCACATCACCAGCCTGTCAACGGAAGAAGCTGAAGAAACGCATTCTGAAAGCCTTGAGAAATTCCCCGTGGATGCGCACTGAGAAGCTCTGAGGGTGAATCTGAGAAGAGCTGCTGATTTCCTTGGCACCGACGCACAGGGGAATCGGAGGACAGTGCCCTGATGTGACAAGCAAGGACAGGGAGAGGACCCGGGCCCCAGGAAATATGGAAATTCACAGGACAAAGCCCCGGGCCACGGAGAAAATTACTGAAAGTGGAACTTACAGCAAACCGGAAAGGAAGGAGGAGATACAGATGAAAGTATGAAAGCAGGGCAGAAAATGCAGTCTAAGAATTTCTACAGATAGTGTTGATCACTTAGCCAAAACAATCGAAGAGGATCTGTGGAGATTTATTTTTATTTATTTATTTATTTATTTTGTTTTTTTTCTGGTAAGGGGAGCCGAACTCACGACCTTGCGCTTGCCGGGCAGGTGCTTTTTGCCGCTGAGCTAATTTCCCAGCCCTGAGTTTTAAAACACATAAGAACTATAAGACAAAACCAGTTGAGGCATCCCCTGCAAAATGAGCCTTCCTTCCACATCTCAGTCACCCTAATGTAGGAGAATTAATGTAATGACCAACAAAATAGTTTCAGCCAAATTTTATCCACTATCTATAACAGGAAAGAGAGAGTGAGAGCAGAATAGCATCACATTGGGCAGAAAAATGCATTGGAAAGGTTTGCTCATCTTGTAATGACACTGATATAAACGAATGGGGATGATGACTTAAAATTTCAAAACAATCATGAACTGATTTTAAAATGTGTGCTATGAAAGAACAACATGAATCAATTCAGGATTGAGATGATTTCAGGAAAAGCAGATTTGATGCTATAAGATAGGCTCAAAATATAACTAAAAAGTCATTTCAAAAATTGAAACTAATTTAAAAAGAATGGTAGTAAAAATGGGTAATCAATTATGAAAAATTTTCAAATTAGAAAAGTTATACAAAGAAAAATAGAGACTGTTACTCTTTGTATCTAGATGTTTCCCCAAAGCCTCATACAGTCATAGGTGGTGGGCTTCTCAGAGGTGGCTGAATCTAGACTTTGTGATCATTCATGGTCCAGTTCTGGGATTAAGGGAGTGAGTGCTACATCTGCCCAAGGGCAGGTAGCCTGCATACAATGTCAGAGCAAAGAGGCATGTCCTTCCCTCTCTTGCCTGGTGCCTTTGCAGTCTTCCACTTGCCGTGAACCGTTGCTTCTCTGCCAGTGCCACTCTGCCTTGGAGCCAGCTGATTATACACTGGACCCTCCACAAATTGTGAACTAAATAAGCCTTCTTGCCTTTAATGCTGGGTATTGTGTATTTTATCTCTGCAAAGAGAGAAGAAACTACAATAGAGAAGCTATTAATTATACATAGAAAGCATAGAAACTCCATATGCACCTATATCTATCATCTGTCTATACACTTATCTACCTAGATTTCCATTTCAAGAGGGACCCTGAAGAATAAAATAAGAAAACTACCACAAAACTGAAACAGAATAATATCTAAGTACAGATGAGGAAAATTTCCTGAGGTAGACTACATTTAAGGTAACGAGCTTCAAGGATATTGCCTAAATCAACGAAGAATGACAAAATGTATCAGTATCAAACCTGACAAACTATGAAATTTTAAAGAAAAAAGAAAAACTTCCTTTGGGCACTCAGGCCTAATGAGCAAATCATTCATAAAAAAAGCAACACAGCTTGCCTTTATATTTTTCAATGGAAGCCGTTATGCTAAGGAATATTGAAATAACATATTTAAAATATTAATATGTTCTACAGAAAATATAAGAAGGAAATGTAACCCATGAAATTCTAATGCTGAGAAAAATAACATTTAAATATGCAGGAGTCAGTTCAGTCAAGTCACAAAGATAATCCCATAATTTTTTTATTTAAAAGTCTACAAACTTTTGGAAATTTTTAAAAATTATAATGACATTGATATAAAAGGATGATAAAGATAACAAATTTTTTCATTTACCAAAGATTAATTAGATTGTTTAATATGTTTAATTGTTAGATATAATTTAATAGAACATGTTTAGTATTATAGCTAACATAATGATATTAAGAGTATTAATATCTAACATAAATTAGATTGTTATATATGTTACACCATGTATAATCTTGTATGCTTTTCCAACAGACAAAAAAGCAGGAAAAAGAGGAGGGTCCACAGATATGAGCTAGAGTCATGAGGCACTACCTCAACACTGGGAAAACAGTGAAGTGGAAACAAAGGTTATTCCTTTGTTTCAGTAATAACAGTAGTAGAGGGAATCATAGAAGAAAGATAAAGGAAAGGATAAAAATATTGCATTAAATTATTAGTCTTGGAGTAACTGTACTGCTGATGTCTGATTATTTGCTGGGGGGAACAGTTAATGATTAAAAGCTTTTTTATATTTAGACCAATTTTCCATGCTTATATCTGGTGATCTGAGCAATTTACGTGATGACAACAATTTGCAGTATAACAACCATTGGTGAATTCCTACAGTCCTGTCCAGTGAAACTATGTGTTGTCTCTAATGTTCATTTAAATTATTATTTTCTTATTCCCTTTAATGATTTGATCAGTCTTCTATTCTTATATCTGGTAATCTGAGCAACTTCATTGACGATAACAATATGTAATGTAACAACCACTGTTGATCCATATCATTTGGTTTGAAACCCCGTATCATTTTTCATGTCCTTGCTTTGTTTTTTTTGCATTTTGCTATTGTTCTTTTTTTGTACTGTTTTCTTTTTTTAAAAAATAAAAATTAAAAAAATCAAAAATTCAAGCAACAATTCTACTTCCTTAAAGATGAAATATAGCCCTGCACAATTCTCTCAAAAAGAGAGACCAGCAAAATGAAAGAACTTGCCAAGATGATGTAAATTTGTTTAAGTCACCTAATAAAAACAAATATCTTGAGGTTGACGATTAACAAATTCAAGTCAATACTCTGCTACTTACGTGATATACTGACATGTAGATATATCTGCATATATATCAATGGTTAAAACTTTAAAAGAACAAAATGATAGAAGGTAAACTCAAACAGAGCAAGGGAGCTACCAGTCTTAATAACTGATAAGACAGGAATCAGACAAAAATATCAAAAGAGAGGAAGAAAGGGCATGCTATTAATTTGAAAGGCTGTACTCACAATGAAGACTTGTTCATTTATACTTAAGGCCCCAGTAGTGAACAAATAACTTCCTTACAGCAGGGAATATAAACTATGTGAACAAATACATCAGTCATAACAGGTTGCATTCTCTCTAACCAAGACTGAGCAAGGGAACGAACAGGAGTGAGCTTGTACAAGACTAAATGCACGGTCACTGAACTAGATTTACAGGCATGAAACTAATTCTAAACATTAGAGAACAGTCTATTGTCAAATGTACATGTTACACTCATTAAAATTGGCCATACAGTGGAAGACTGCGATGAGTTCGAGGCCAGCCTAGGCTACTTAGTCAGTCCAAGGCCAGGCAGAACTGTGTGGTGAGATCCTCTAAAAAAATAGATAAAAAAATAAAATAAAATAGGTCATATTATAAGCTACCTGATCAGCTCTGCATCAATCCAGCTAAGCTGTAACCCCAGTGCCCTGCTTCTGGATTCTGGGTTTGTTTTGGATATACAAAGCTACTTGTGAGAGGTGGAGGTGGAAATGAATCACTGAGCCACTTGTCAGGAGGCTGCTTGTCTCAGTGAGGGAGAGCAGAGTCCTTTACTCCTCCAACTCACAGATCCCTGCCACTTCCATTTTATAAACTTCTGGATCAGTTTGTGTGCAACTCTTTGGCAAAGTCCAGCACTTCTTTCGTGTTCCACTTGTATCATCCAATTTGCTCCTGGAAGTGGTGAGGACTCGAATGTCGATTCTAGATAGTGACATTGTGTGTTTTAGCTCATTGCCAAGGTTCCAGCTCATCTTTGTGGGTTTCCTGTCCTTCTCCACTTCCCTCTTTCCTTCCAGACTTCTGATCTACCACTGAACTCAAAGACTACTTGTCTGGCTCCACAAACACTTGAATTCTAATCTCCATTAGAATCTCTATTATTGTTCTTCATGGTTTTGGGGAAATTTTCATTTCCCAAAACCTGCTTAATCAATATTCCCAAAGCTTTGCTTCTCCCTAGTGCAGAGGTGAACTCTGTCTTCACTGCCCTTGACAGTGAAAAAGCATTTATGTTGCCTCAACCCATAAGGTGGGGTACAAGGCTTCTCACTGAGCAGGAAGGCATCTCATGCTAAGACACAGAGAGTGATAGACTTCCTGATGCTCTTTTAAAACATTTCACCTTGAAACCCTGCCACCGTAGTCCACATAAAGAACCCCCCACAAGAGAAGGATCTCGTCCTTCATTCTCCATTAGGTCCTCAGCAAAGTCCTTCACCAACTTGCAAGCCACATGGGCAAGTGTTTGGGGAAGTACAAGGTCATCGATCTTCTATTTTGAGATAAACAATCCCAGTGAAATCTCAATGGAGCAGAGATGAGCTATCTCCACTGAGCTCTGTGCAACTGCAAATTTTATGAGAAAAATAATCTATTACAGCTATTTTAAGCCACTAGATATGGTGATAGCTTGTATCACAACTGACTAGAGCAGTCATTCATCATTCCTCAGCCTACCATTCCCTTTCATCTGCTTTGTACCATGGTTGAACAGTCATGGATTACAGTAAGAATGAGATCCTTCTCTGTTCCACTCCAAACAAAATGAACAAAACCAAAATGCTCCATAGCAAAAGAAGCTGTGGTGTAGGCAGCAAGCCAGTTAGTTTGCATACAAGTTAGTTTGTATCTCACTTTTCTTCCACCCTTACTCCTTTTAGTTTGCCTGGGAGGCTGGGAAGGAACTTGTTGTTCAGCCTTTTTTTCTGGAGTTGTTGCATCCAGGATATGTCAGTTAGCACTTGGTCCTTAGGATAGATACAGTGACATGTCTCTTAAGTAGACAAGTTGAGAGTCGTAAATGTTTTCATCTCACACATTTTTAGTCCTAGGAGTTTCTCTTTCAGTAACAGCTTTGCAGGAATTAAACACACATTCATAAGAATCAAATATATCAACAGAGTCTGACAATTGACCTTAGTATTTCTACTCAGAGTACACATTTAAAGAGTTAAAGAAATATTTTGTAGTTTATATATCTGTCTCCTAGAGAATGAAAATACTATAATACTAAATACATGATTCAGTGATCAACAATACCATTATCTGTTATAATGTCATTTCTATCCATTTTAGCAGGTAAATAGTATTTTAGATAATATAAGCTACAAGAATAAAGACAAATACAGAACAAATTCATATCATATTTATTTCCACTGAAACTTGAGACCTCACCTTAATGAACTATTTGATTAGATCATCTCTCATTTAGAAGTTATAAAAAGAAAGGTTGAAACCTTCCTATGGTGGTTTTTTACTCATTTTCCCACAATTTAGTTTCCAGTAGTTACTTGAAATTTCCCCCCAAATTTTTGTCTGGTATGTTACTAAACATTAGCTTTAAACAATATCAAATTAAAAACTTTACCCGACTCCAGGCCAAGCCATATTATTTAAATTGTTTTCATTCTGCTATGTTGTCACTGGAAAAATTTGACTTTTCTAAAATAAAGTTTTTCTTCCGTGAAATCTGCAGGAGGAAATTATTCATATAGCTAATACTTTCTTCATTTTTACTCTAAAGACTACTGACATTTTTACTTTATTTTCCCCTCTTAGGAAGTGGAATTTCTGAAAAGACCTTTCCTCAAATCATGAAAATGTATTGCTTACTGACACACACACTGAATTGACTCACTGTTCATTCAGAGCAAGACTTGGGCATGTTGCCTTATGTTGAAGGTTGTGGTTGGAAACTACAGCATGGATTTTCCTAACCGGATCTACTGTATATTACATAACATATGTGGGATTTTTTTTTGCAGTGAATGAAGAGAAAAAGCAGTAGATTGTCTCCAACTTCAGACTACTCATTTATCTTTGTATTTATATATGACAGGTAACTAATATACAGGTTGTCTCTTTGGAAGGTAAAATTTAACAATTTTCTTACTCTGTGGAGGTGGTGGGATTAAATTATTTAAGGGTTTTTTGAGTAAGAGTTTGCTAGGTGGGAGTAGAAATAGTGGAAATCACTACATATAAGACATCGAAGAGCTCTTGAGGAATTCACAGCCAAAGGAAGGAGAAAGATTTACATTCACTATGAAAGATGTTCTAAACTAGATCTGTTTATGATCTTATGAAAGAAAGGAGCAACTAAGAATTGAGTAGAAAGATTTTCAGGGACAGATCCCAGGATACAAGAGGAGATAAGTTATTCCATGTTGTAGTGGGTTGATAACTGGTGGTCAATGTGTAACCCCCAGCTGAACTGAGTAAGCATGGTTCTGGGTGAGGGAGGCCCACTGGGGACTGTTGCCAGCAGCATAAGAGGTAGACCTAGAGAAGAAGAAAAAAAGGCTTTTGGGAACTAAGGTGGCTGTTGGGAGCAGAGAAAGGCTGTTGGAGCTGGTGGAAGCTATAAGGAGCTGTTTGTTGTTTTGGAGGAGCTTGTCGTGCTGGCTTTCCTAATGAACTTGGCTGTTTTCATCCTCCAAGGAGCTTGGGGCCTTGTGGGTACTGAGAATAGCTTCAGTTCATTTTGAGGGAGCTGTGGTCCTCACTCTGAGCACTGCCTCCTGGTTCTGGAGGGGAAGATGGTGCACTGCTGATCTCCTAGAGAAGCTTGCTGTGTTGGCTTCCCTGATGGGGAACTCGGCCATCTTGATCATCAGAGCAGCTCAGGACCTCACTGTTGATCATCAGAGCTCATGACCTCACTGTTGCTGAGGATGGCTGTGGTACCTTTCATGGGAACTCTGGTTCTTCTGAGCATTGCTTCCTGGCTCCGGTGCAGATCCCTCAGCCTGCTAGCACAGATCCTTATCCCACTAGCACAGACTTCCTAGATTCCACCACTGACCTTTGGGCCTTTGCAGCGTAGATCCATGAAACAGGCCTGAATGAGATATTGTTATGAGCTCTAGGCCTTCAGCTGGACTCATTCAGGACATTTCTGTGGGATCCAGACCCTCAGCTAGTTTCCTTGGCCTTGGTGTGTGGACAGATTTCCTGCACTCTTTTGTATATCATTCTTTGGGTGACTATTATAATCATATAAAATGTGTCCTATATTATATTGTTTCCCATTGCAAAATAAGCCCCATACCATAACACATGTTGGTAGGAAAAAACATACATGAGAAAAAGACAGCACAAACCTTATTTTCAGAAGTTAGGCCCTTGAGAAAAGGTTTAATTTCGTTCCCCTTTCCCTGCATGATTGACTGGTGCCAAAGTTGAGACCCTCATTGAAAGAGGTCCCAAACACAGCAGAGCCAGGGGCAGGACCAGCGAGGAGGCAGCCAGGGACTGGCCACACCCAACAGCCAGCACCCTACACCACACAAACCCCTGGAAGTGAGCTCCACTGGTCCCTGTGGTGGATCCTACATCCAGTCAAGTTGAACATATACTCTAATTCTGAATCCTGTGGACACAGAACTTTAAGAAATTTACCTTATGTCGATTTTGCAAATCCAATGATTTATTGGATTGGTGTCTTATACATTGAAATTTCAACATCTCATCCAGTAAAACTGAAGAGGTTCTTAGTTTTACTTTAACAGTTTCACAGGCCTCTTTTATTAGTTGCATGGGCTTTTTTTTTTTTTTTTTGGCTCCTTATACCACAAATTTAATTCTGTCAAGTTTTATTTTTTCAACTTATGCCACTAGGCCCTGTATCTTTAACTGACATATTGGTAAGCACAAGAACAGACCAACTGTTATGTGCTCCGAGTCCTTCTTTACACTGCCAACAGATCTCTGCTCTGTCCAGGGAAGAGGACAGCAGAGAGTGGACAGAACCTCAGTCAGAGAGAGTTAGGGACTGGAATCCAAATGACGTCCCTTATCAGGACCAAACATTAATATTCGGAAGCAGAATCAAAAATGAAAATGAAACAAAAAAATGAGTTGACCATCACATTTGAGTACAGATCAGTCTTCCTCCTAGTTGGCAGAAGGTGACCTGACCAAGTTCATCAATGGATAACGACACACTGGTGTGAATGAGCTCTCCAATAGCATCATGGATCTTTATTCTAAAGCTTTGTTCACCATGACAGAACATCCTGGGATGTCCCAATGGGAGGAATATATTTTAAGGTTAGGATCTAAGTCTAAACTGTGGCGGAATGGGACATGACATATTCGCGTGTTTGGCTTTGTCAGAAATGTATCTGGAAGCCTCCCAGACCAATTGCTTTACTGCCATTTGCAACCATCCAGATGACAGATTCTGCCAATGGAACATTTTTCCCAGCATGTGGCAGCACTGTCAGATGTCCTGGCTTAGACCCTTTTTACTGGGAGGAGTAGAAATATGTTTTCCGTTTTATAACACAGAAAGGTAAATTGCGTGCCAGTAATAAAAATATTCAGTATCTAATAATTTTCAGGTTTTGAGAAGAGACAATAAATAAAGGTTCTTATTCGGGTGCTTATTTAAAAAATGGATAAATTAGAGCTGAATCTACAGTTATGCAAATGAGAAAGGAAAGTGTAGATGAGAACAGAGACAGCAGAGGATAATATAAAGAATACTGGAGCCATGTTTGGAAAGAACTAATTTAACAGTAGATTACAATCAATTTTCTCCCATTCTGGGTTTAACGATCCCAATTATGTAAATATTTACAATTTCCTTTTCTTTTTGAAAATGGCTTTCGAGTGTCATTATTACCTTTATGAACTCCTTGGAATATTGCTTCTCTGAATAGGAAGAGCTTTGTTTGCCCTAGTACTTTATGATTCAGAAAAGGCCATTGGCTCTCTAAAGGCTGCCTTGCAAAGCAAATATATAGGTTAAAAAATAAACTTATGAATGATATTTACCATCATATGTGTTATGGTTGATACATTGTGTCAACTTGGGGAGTCTAGAGGTTTGGCTAAGTGACTCAGCAGGAAGCCAGGATACTTACTTTGTATACATCCTGAGCCTGTAAAAGAGGAGGGCAAAGATTATGTGAGAGCTACATGCCCCTTAGGTGGGGTAGCCTGTTTACAAAGTAAAGCAGAGAAAGAAGCTGCTTGCCGCCATTCCTCCAGTTTTGCTCTGGCTGTTTGCTGTTCGGCTGCCATTCCTCTTTGCTCTTGTTGCTTTGCTATCTTCTGCCTCAGAGCCAGCCAAGTATGGACTGAAACCTCCACAAACTGTGAGCTAAATAAACCTTTCCTTCCTTCATTTTGGGAGTTGGGTATTTTGTCTCAGCAACGAGAGAAAAGTAACCAAGACAATATGTCACTATGGAATTGCAAGTTAAAAAAGAAGTGAGATGTATTATATACATGTACCAGCTTCCCACAAATTGATGTAATGATTATACTACAAATATGCACAGTGTTGATAAAGATGTTTTAAAAATTAAAGCAACAGCAATAGGATACTATCAAAAACATAGTAGAGTAGCCTAAATCTAAAACACTGACAACACCAATGTACAAACAAGAAATCTCCTTAATTGCTGTGGGAATGCAAAATAGGATAGCCACTTTGGAGAAGTTTTTGATAATATGAATAATTATGTGAACTGTCAACCACTGACCTAGCAATCATGATCCTTAGGATTTACTTGAATATACTGAAACATTTCGTCCACATAAAATTTACAAATGGATGTTTATGCTACCTGTGCTGCCAACACTATTCTGCAGGGATATGTCCTTCAATAGTTGAATGAATAAACAGACAGTGGCAAATCCATGAAATATTATTCAGCAATAAAAATGGCAAAGCTGTGAAAATTGTAAAAAAGATAATGGGTTCCAGAAATTTGTTGGGAGGGAGGGAAGGATGATTTGGTATAACATGAGACACTTTTAGGGAAGTTAAACCCTTTTGTTTGTAACAGGGTAAACTGAGAGAAGGGGGATATTCTTTGGGAATCTGGAATTTTCTGTTGTTTTGTTTTGTTTTTCTGTAAACCTTACGTGGCCACAAACATAAAATGTATCAAATAAGTTTAAGAATGAAATTAAGCCTGTGTTGCTTCATATTCCTTGAATACTGTAATATTATTTTGCTTTTGGTTAAGTAATGCATGCAAAAGAAAAGCTGGTTAGAGTCATGTGCGGAAATTGAATTGTGCATAAAATGATTTGGTGTCAGCTTTTTTGAGGAAAAAGAACTAACAGGTGGCATAGATAGATGGTCCCTGACCTATTGGATTGAGTTATAAGTTCTCTGAGTTTATGGTGCTGTGAAAGTGATATTCTTTTAGTAGAAACTGTATTTCAAAATTTAAGTATTTCCCTTTTCTCTGGCTAGGAATGTGCCATACAGTACTCCGCATTGACGCTGGGCAGGGAACAGTGAGTGACAGATCCCAGCAGTGCTAAGTCTGTGAGCACATCCAATGCACTTTTAACTCAAAATTTCAATTTATCCTTGGTTTCTTTGAAAGGAATAGCATCATATGTTGGGAAGCATAGGTAGACAGATGCATAGATAGATAGACACATAAGATGTTTATTATAAGAATTGGCTCATACCATATTGGCTGGGAAGTCACAATCATTGGTATACAGGCTAGAGCACTAGTTAAGTCAGTGGTGTAGTTCAGACTGAGTCTAAGGGCTTGAGAAGCAGATAAGCTGACAGTGTCATACTTAGCCAGCAGCTAAAGGCCTGAAAATCTGTGAGGCTGCAAGTGCAACTCATGGGGTCCAAAGCAAGGAACCTTGCGTTCTGATATCCAAGGGCAGGAGAAGATGAATTTTCCATCTTCAGAGGAGAAAACAGATTCATTTCTCCTGTTTTGCTCTTCCAGCAAAGCCCTCAATGGATTGCACATTGCCTGCCGTATTGGTATGGGAGTGTCTTCCTTGCTCAATCTTCTCATTCAAATACTACTCTCCTTGGGATGCATCTGCATAGACATGTCCAGAAATGACTTTCTATTAGCTATCTGAATACTACTTCATCAGCCAAATGGACACCTAAAATTGACCATCATATTCACAATTTCATGTAGTGAATATGCTAGTAATTTATTTACTTAGAAATACAGGTAGTACAAACTCTAATAGCTATGCTTTAGTATAAACTCCTCTATCATAACTTAAGCTAACTTTTTATTCATTATCTAATTGAATTCAAAGGAATCTGCATATTGATTATTATATATGAATGAGATTGAGTGAGATTTAATAACTGGCCCAAGTTCACAAATATAGAGAACTGGAAACCTATATTCCACCCCAAACCTTGCTTTAATGCCAGTGTGCTTGCTGTTCTTTTCCAGATTATCTCATATATACAATGAGTAAAACTGCATTATTATCCCAAAACTAAAAGTGAGAAAAATATTATCACCATGTATAGTGCAAACACACTTCCTGTTTTTTTTTTCTTTCAAATTTCATACAAAAATTTACATTGGCAGAAATAATTCACTCTGGTGGTTCATCTTCTTGTCAACTTGATTGGATGGGAAATGCTAAGGGAAGTAGTACAGCACACTTCTAGGTGTGTCATGAGGACATTTCCTGAGATGATCAAATATGGGACAAAGAAATGAGGGAGCAGACCCTCTTTGAACGTGGGCAGCAGCATCGGATGGAGTGAGAGTGGAAAGAGGAAGCCACAGGAGTCTGCGGCACTGTGTGTGCTGGCTGCAGCAGGTCCACTGCTTCACCCTGCTGGACCTTTCCGCCATGCTTTTCTGCCTCCATGGAGGTCGAGAATGATGAAACCCAAAGGCCATGCATTGAAGTCTCTGGATTGTGAGCCATAGCAAATCTTTCTTCCTTGAAGTCGTTACTCTGAGGTGTTTTGTCGCAGTGATGCAAAGCTACAGGCCTTATTGCTGGTTTTCTGTATAAACGAGAGGCTCAGTTTGCAGCTACTGCGGTTATGTTCTTCCCACTTCTCCCTCTTCAGTGAAAACCAAGTGTTCTTCACTCCCACTTGTGGTCTCCCCACGGCCCCCCATGAGAATCCATGGCTTCTCATTCTGAGTGCTTGGCGGTAGGGATAATTTCTACCTCTGAAAGGAAATTCTTGAGAGTAGAGTTTATTTTCTGGAAAAAAGTCAACAAAATCAAAAAACCAAACACACAAACAAATAAACACAACAACAAAAATACTATGAATAGGAAACAGGGCATCTGAAAATTCCATTCAAGTGATTCCTCAGAGTAGAGAGTAAAAAATTTTCCCATGTCATGTGGGAACAAAACTAGAAGCAACCTGCTCTAAGCACAAGCTATTTTAAGTACTTATCCTTAAATTTCCCTTGATTTCATTCCACACCATCGTATACTTAAGTAGATCATATATATCATAAAACTTTGCAGTTCTGGGTGTGATCATTTTTTTCTGGCTTCAATTGCATCCATTTCTCGTCTGCATAATTTTATTTTTATAAATACTATCTTCACTCTAGATTTTACCAGATTCTTCCTTAATTTGGATATTTAGTTAGGTTAATTAAGAAAGGGAACATATATCACTGTCAATGATGTTTTTGCAGCTTTTAAAATACTCTATTTCAAATGATAAATAATGTGTATTTATGGGATATGATATAATATTTTGATCTATTTTTAGATCACGTAAAGATTCCAGCAAGCTAATTAACATAGCCTTCATGGTATCCATTAGTCTTTTGGGGACAAAATCTTAAAATCCATTTTATTAATTTTGAAAAATGCATTGCATTACTTTTAACTGTTATCACCACAGGGTACAATGGGTAACTCAAACTGATTTCCCCAGTGTCACTGCAGCTTTGCATCCTTTGATGAATTCTTCTCTTTCCTCTCCCTCCTGCCTCTCCCCAGCATTATATAACCACGCTTTTACTGTCTATTCATTGTCACTGACACTGCAGTTAACTTAAATATACTTAATCTAAACTGTTGCTTCCATCATTCTAAGTGTGTCATTTTTCCTTTGCAGCTAATAAAGTAGTAGGTAAGCAGGCTGATGCAAAGTAAGAACAGCTGGTGGAAGTAGTTGTTAAGTCCTGATGTTCAAAGGGGGAAAGTGATCCTATTAAATATGCATTTGTGACAAAATGTGGATAACAGTCTCTTTGATTTGCTACAACTACATTGTGAGACTGTAAGTCAAAGGTCTTAGAATTCTTTGATTTCATTTTATTCCCCAACTGCCTTTAATCTTATTACTTTAACTTCTGAGATTAACCACAAGTGCAGTTTAAGGAATACTTTGCAAGTTTAGTACGTCCTCATATGCCGTAGAAAAGGGCAAGCCCAGCAGCATTAAGGATATAAATCTGAGCATTTAGAGGATTGACTTACCCTGGTGTTCTAAGGTGAGTATTTTTGAGGCCATCCTTCTAGAAAAAGTGTGATTTGCTTATTCTCTGATGGCTGGTTTCATTAGATACAATCATGAGATAAAATGTACCTATTTTGCTGCTCAGCGATCTAGCATTACAAAATCAAGCTGTCTTCTTTTTACATCTTTGAACAAATGGAAACGATCATACTTTCTGACCCGAGACTCAGCAATCCACGTGATGATGATGACATTTCAAACAAAAGCTCATGATTTTTGAAAGGTAAGTTACATGCTTAAAGGAAAAGCCACAAATTATTTACACAGTGCATTTGGTTTATGGGAATGAGAAATGAAAACCTATCCCTTCTGCTTCAAATTTCAGTTTTATGTTCTATGACTCAAATTTGTTTTTCTTTGCATGAAGGATTCACATTCCATGTTTCCATGTGTTCATATTATACTCAATGTGGAATTCACTATTTATAACAAAATCTCAAGATTTGACAATCATATAGCTAATATAAATACTTTTGCACATTTTTTTGCCCAAAACACTGAGTGTCTTAGAAACTTTGGATGAATGCAGAGTCATAAGAAGATTTCCATTTTGGCTTAAAATTTGGACATGTAATTGCTTCTGCCTTGATAGGCTTTACCTTTGGCTCCACTAATGATAACTGAGATTCCTGAATGGATATTTGTTCTGGCTGGTGCAGCAAATCAGGTCCAAAGTGCTAATGAGCTGGAGGAGAAGCTCCTAAGGTGGCAAAATGTGTGACTCTCTTCCCTTCCTGTTGCAGACTGTGGCTATCTCCTCTGCTACCTCCTAGTCTGCCAAGATATAATCTGTAATCTCAGGTAGTGTCCTTTATCTTGAAAACACATCACAGACTGATGTCATCATACTTTTCTATGGGACAACCCACACTGATTTAGTTGTTAATGTAAATACCTTTCCTGCTTCCCAAAGTGTGCATTACCAATATTTTCTAACACTAGCCCTGTGTTTAGATTTTCTTTATAATTATAAATTCGATATTTCTGGGTCTCAACTTATTCTAAAAGCATTGTGAAGATTTTCATTTTAATCAAATACTGTTTAAGAATCTGGTTTTAGTCATATAGTGCAATTTTTCCTAGAAAATCTTGTGGCTGAATATAATTATATGATATATTAGGCAAAAAGGCCAAAAAGTCTCTTATGAAAAAAAAAAATAAAAGGACTTGAGGGCATAGATTTTCATAGGGC
This sequence comes from Chinchilla lanigera, assembly GCF_000276665.1. Taxonomy (NCBI): domain Eukaryota; kingdom Metazoa; phylum Chordata; class Mammalia; order Rodentia; family Chinchillidae; genus Chinchilla; species Chinchilla lanigera. Next base: position 26,060,933 of record NW_004955418.1, on the reverse strand, counting down.
CTGGGAGCTCTGGAAGAGATATCCTGGAAACTTCATGAGAGACAAAGCAACTTCTGAGAGAAATACTTAGTATCTCAGCATCAAGTATGTCTGCATTAGCAATGGAAGAGAAGGTCCCAGTGACACACTTAGATCTCAGATTAAGTTATAGCCTTGTGAGGGAAAAAAAGATGTTTATTGTTCATGGCTATTTCTCAATGGAATTTTTTAAAAAAACACACTTTTCTATAAAATTTCCTTTTAAGGCAAGATTTTTACACATAAAAGGCTAAAGCCAGACCTCAGCTTTGCCACAATCTAGGAGATAATTATAGCTGAACTAAGCTATTTACCACAAGACACTCCGTTCTACTTCCAGAGTTTTACAGTGAAACATTCTTTCTAACTTAGCTATTGAAATGGCAACTTTTTGAAAATTCTAAAGGCAACTAGCATTTCAAAATATATGATGTATTTTAATAAACAATGCTGCCCAAGTGAAAATGCTGTGTACTCTTAATTATTACTGGTATGGCTAAAGTCACCTGTAATGACAAATGCTTCAATACAACACCTTCGTGTCTTCTCTCTTTATGAGAAAAGAGATCTTGAAAAATGAACTCTAAGACTGTTTTTTTATATAACTGTGTGGCATAGGGTGAGCCTCTTAGGTTCTCTGGATTTTTGTCTTTGTATTTTAAAAGGCAACGTGGGTATGTATTTTGAGAGATAATGTGTGTAATGTTATATGTTAGGTACTAAACAACTAGTTGTAATTATTAAAGAAATCGTAAATGCTGAAACACTAGAAAAACAGTTGTGAAAAACCATAATTTATGTCATGATCTGCAGACAAAGAAGAGAAAGCTTGGTGAAATGTTATGAACATTCTCAACCAAGAAACCAGAGTTGAGGCTTCCTCATTCCTTTGCGTGAACGGCAGAGAAGGGAAGTCAGACTCTTCCTGGAGCCTCCGGAGCAGCAGGAGTGCTGCAACAAAAGGAAAATAGTTGGTAAAAAATCTAAGAAAGCAAACTAAAATTTGACTTCCAGTTTTCAAACTATAAACTTAGTCTCATTAGCAAAATAATACTGCTGATATTAATTTATTACACCAGAAAAAATCAGAATTCAAAGCTAAATGGGCTTGGTAAATGCAAATCAACCATATGTAGACTATTTCATTTTCAATGTGCTTTTGCTAACAAAACATTAATAGTCAGTTTTGTTTGAAATGGTGGTTAAAGAAGGTGGCATGAGCCTCCTTTAAATGTACGATGCCAAATTTATAACCCAAGAGTCCTAAACCCTTGAATGTTCTTGAGGAATGGAATTGTATGGTGGCCAGCGGGAGCCAGTATCCCAACTGGCATTTCTTCTCTTCTAATATCAAGCGCTTTCCTTTTACATTTGTAATAGTACAATGTAAAGCATTCAACCAATTCATTTAACCTTGAAGTTTGCATGTTTGCAAATTTAAAGAATACATGTATCAGAGATGTTAATATTTTGAACATAAGTGGAAGGGAAGAGGAATATTACAATGTTTACAAAATTTCCGGATGGGATACAAGCATTTATTTATTCCCTTTGTTTTTTTACTTTAAAGATAAAAGAATGAAAACATATTAACAAACACATATGCTTTTACAAAATAACACAAAAACAATACAAGCAATACAGTCTTTCAGACAAGGTGATAGGAAATTAACAATGGTTGTTGTATTAGGACAAGCATGTAGATGGAGAGTAATTCATGGCCTCCAAATGTAATATGAGAATTTTTGAAAAATAGGCAAGATACCAATTCTAAAGCAAATAATGATATTGATAATGATAAAGTAAATAAATGCTTGAAAGAGAAATAATTACTGGTCATCGCTTTAACAACATTTGGGTTCCTTGAAATTGGTTATTTTCTAAGAAAGCAAAAAGAAAAAGGAAATAAAGAAGCAACAAACAATCTTATATATGAGTAGTGGGAAAGAAAAGCACACATCTCTTATGACGGAGGCATGTAGTTTTTAAGTGCACATTAGCATTTTATTTATTTATTTATTTATTTTTATTTTTATTTTATTTTTTTCTGGTACTGGGAATCAAACTCATGACCTCAGTCTTGCCAGGCAGGTACTGTGCCTCTGAGCTAAATCCCCAGCCCTCAAGAAGAACTCTCATTTTAATCTTAGGTATGCAACAAGAATCATAATACATTGCCTTATTTTCCTGAAAGTGTGTTAAATTAGAATGAAGTTTAGGTTAACAATATTAATATGTAGTGGAATCATTCCTAAAATTATTGTTCATATATTGGTCCACTGGATTATTCAATTGCTGCACACTGGATTTAAGGTCAGTAATAGGAGTACCTCAAAATGTTAATTGGAACAAACATTGCAATATGCGATATGAAATTTTATCAAAATGGTTGCAAAGCTCATGTACTTACATTGTAAAGCTTAAAATGTAAGTGGGAAGTTTAACTCAATTTTTCTTCTTTTACTGACAGAGTGTGGGAGTTCCATAAAAATAGATTTTAATGCTATGCTAATGAATTTATGAGTCTATTTTAAATAAAGATTAAAAAATAATATTTATAAAAGGGAAACAAGAAGGTTTTAAAAAATATTTGTGGAGTTCTTATTAATGATAAGTATTTTAAAATTTAATTAAAATGATATCATCTGTTTTATCGGTATTATATGTATATTGAACAAAGGGGAAAACTATATTTTCTTTCCTTTTTTCTGAGACAGGGTTTCACTGTGTAGTTCAGGCTTGGCTTGAATTCATTCAGTAGCCCAGCCTGGCCTCGAACTCCCAGCAGTTTTCCTGGCTCTGCCTCCCGAGAGCTGGGATGACAGGTTTGCACCACCACGCCCAGCAAAAATTATATTTTCATAAGCTTATTATCTAGGTTTTTCCCATATGCTCCAATTATTTGAAAAAGCTTTTTGTCCCCCACTGACTGGAACATAAATATTACATCATTCCCTAGTATTTTAAAAATTAGTGTACCAAACCAACAAGGGTTGGAAGAGAATCTGCTCAGTAAGTACTAAGATTCACAGCAGGCTGGCATTTCCTGGCATTGCTTAGAGAACAGACTGAAATCTCTCCAGGACTTCAAATACATTATTCAAGACATTAGGAGATGATTTCTCCCGGTGTGTGTGTGTGTGTGTGTGTGTGTGTGTGTGTGTGTGTTCCAGCTTTGTATTTTCAGGAAAGATTAAGATTAAGAGCAACAGGATGTTTTAGGTAGAGCGTGAGCCAAAGTATTGATACAATGCTGGAACTGCTAATGAAAACTTTCCCTGGATGATTATGCCCCTCTCTGCTCAGATTTTACTTCCGTTCATTGTTATTTATTTCTTATTTGTTTATTTTAGGAGAGAAAGCGATTTTATGCACCGACCTGGAGGCCAGAAGGAACAGCTGGTATTTTCTATTCTTGAAAAAGGTGCCAGGGATAGAAATGCGTGGGAAACTGATGGTGTGAAAGACTTCGAAATCTGTCTCGGCAGCTGCCACTGCAGAGAGCGTCCTACTAATGTGCAGAACGCTGCTCTGCCTGCCAAGGCGGTCTGCATGTCTGGCCGCTGCTCCTGCCAGGCATGGTGCGACCCAGCTGCCGCGACCGTGATGGAGCAGCGCGGGTTAACTTAGGGAAAGACACCCGCGCTTTCCCGTAGTGGTTCTTTGTCAAAGGAAACCAAAATGAAGAGTCCATCTCTGATCCACCGACTTTATGGACTGCATGAACAGCCAATATCTTGGTCTGTCTTGTGCTCATCTCAATATTAAGCAATCCATAGCTGATTTCTAAACCTCTGTGGTCCTAAAGGAAACATGATTTGAAGGCAAGAAGTTAAATCTCAAGCGATGAGGTTTACCAAATGGCTTAGTAGCTGAAAATTTATTTGGCAAGGGCAGGTACAGTTTCTTCTTTTTTTTTTTTGGTTTTTCTCCGGTACCGGGAACTGAACTCACGACCTTGCGCTTGCCAGGCAGGCGCTTTTGCCACTGAGCTAAATCCCCAGCCCCCAGTTTCTTCTTTATCTGCAAGACAACTTCAAGATTGCATTCTGTGAGTTTCAAAGGACTGTCAAATGAGAGACTACGAATGATTTAATGGATCAAGGAACTTCAGATCTCTACATTTTTACATGTTATTGTCTTTTTATTTCTCTTCCAGCTACATTTGTAATCTATGCAGTTTGTTTCTATAAATGGACAACTATTAGTAGGAAAAATTAGACAATCTGTTCCTATTTATAAACAAAAGATTATATTTAAATAAAATGGGGATATTTAGTCAAGAATGTGCTAACTGCTTCCAACAAACTCTTTATACTACTGACCACGTGGAGTGGAAGAGAACGTTGTTTGGTCAGGTGCAGCTGGAGCATTTGTAGCAGGTAGCAGGCCCTATGCTAAACACCTAAAAGCTTTGTTAAAGTGTTGATTTACTTTTGTCAGCAGCTGAGGAAACCTCAGTAAGATGCTATAATTTACATTTATTATGCCTTGAAGAGACAATATTTACAGGTACATGTATAAACTGTTAAGTCATTGCAAATAAATAAAAGTATGACCAGTTTGACCTTAAGCAACATATAGTTTGCGAATATCTTATTTTCAAAAATATATTCATGTACATGGATATCGAGACATTCTCTACACTGGTGTCCCCTTAAGTTAAAAACTGCGACAGAGAGATACAATAAAAGATGTACTTAACGGAAATAATGTGTCGTAGATTGGGCCATCCAGAAGCAGATGTTGACAAAGATTAGGGATAAGTTTGGGGGAGATCCACGACTGTGAGCAAAAAAAAAAAAAAAAAATGGGAAGCTGGATGAACTGAGGGGGAAATGTGACAGCTACACACGCTTCCAGATCTTGACCACCTCCGTGGGCATGCCAGTGAACCCCATATCTTCTTGCCATGTCTGTCGACGGCCCTGCTGTGTTCCCGCATACTGGATCAGCTCTGCAGGCATTGACAGAGACCTGCCCATTCATTCCTGTTCTAGGTCTGTGACACCAATGTAAAGCAGTGACACATGATAAGATCCTCTGATTAGAACATTTTACATAGGTGAAAATATCTTAGTGTTATTAAAAGATGATGTCACGGTTAATTAGCAACACTGTTCTCTTTGGTATGCAAATTACTTGTTCCACCTTAGTATATTATTTTTAAAAGTGGAATTTATACTTTAGAGCAATTTTAAGTTCACAGCAAATTGAACAGAGAGCACAGAACAGCCATTTTCTCCCTGCACACCACCTCTCCATCCTCTCCGACTGTCACCTTCTTTGCTGAGGTGCTGTATTGGGTGAGTATCCTCTATGCTTTGATCAGTGCCCAATGGCAAGTCCTCACCATCACAGCATCACACACAGTGCGTTTGCTGCTGGTGAATTCCTTTGGCTGTGCTCCTTCTGTTCATCTCGACTTCCTCCCAAACTCTGAGCAACTACTGAGCTTTTCACTGCCTTCAGAGCTATATTTTTCCCTAACATCATAGGCTTAAAATAGTACAATATATTTAGCTACTTTTTTAATTTTAAAGGGAAGGAACATAAACAGACAATGAAACGGAGTTTCGCAACAGGTCAGTAGGAGTTACAATAGTTGATACATTGTGTATTGTTGTCTTCCTAGTAGTTAGAGTACAAGATAAAGGTATGATATCCTCCCCAAACAATATTAGTACTAAGCATTCTTTTCAATGAACTAAGAGAAGCGAGCTGTAAAACGATCTCAACTATTTTGTGTTTACGTATAGTTTTTTTTCACTTTCTTCCTTTTCCCATCCCCCATCAAAGTTTGTCCTTTTTTGCTGTTTTCTTCCAGTTTTCAATATCTCTTGTACATTCCAGATCCTATTTTCTTGTCCAATTTCTCATACTAGGGAGACAATATGATTTTAACAGATATGGATCTGATTTATTTCACTTATGAGTATTATCTGGAGTTATATCCATGTACCTATAAAAGTCTCCAGTTTATCCTCTTTATGGCTAAGTAGTGCTCCATTACATATCTTAAAACAAATCTTTTTTATCCATTCCTCAGTTGATGGGCAGTTGTGTTGTTTCCAAGATCTAGCTATTACAAATTGTGGTGCTATAAACATGATTTCCATGTGGCATGATGTTTTTAATTCTTCTCAAAAGTTATCATTTACAAGTCAGTTCCATGGCTGCTTTCATAAAAATCATGCTGATAGTTCCATCAGTAGCTAAGTTAGCAGACTGGGCCCAAACTTGCAGTCTTTGTTCCACAGCCTCCCAGAGTGGAATTACATTTGTGTGCCGTTACGCTGGGCTTTCCTCCCTTCTTCTGTAACATAGTTGTCATTCTCTTGTTTGCTGTTATAGTCAAGAAATAGCTAGATTTATTCAAGTGCTTACGACTTTTCTAACTCCTAATTTTTCTTATGTTTAAGAATTCTATTTTCTTACATCTTCAAACCCATATTTTTAAAGATTAGGTGCTAAGGTTTATTGCTAAGGATTGTGTATGATCAGTACTGCCTTTACATCATATACGCCTATATATATGGAGGTATCTGCATACCACCTCTTATGTCACTCTAACAGATAATATGTGTGTAAGTGCATCTCCGTGGTTGTGTTATCTTTGTAGTTTGGGAAAAACAATTCCACTGTCATATGTTTTTGTTTTTATTACTGAGACATGTAGTTAATACTTTTGATTCTGGTCATTTTTAACATCTCTTCTTTGTCTTTGGTGGTGATTACTTACAAAATGCAACACCAATCTAATTATTAAAAGAAAAGAGATATTTGAGAGGTAATGCATAAATATTAATGAAAGAAACGTGTACTCAGAATCCTCAAACACAGTGTGAGTTCTGTATCCTGACAATTTTGTTCGACATTTTCTGCACAAATTTTTTCAGTGTTTACACTTCACTGATTTTCTTTTGGTTTCTTTCAAATGTCCTCTTACATCTTAATTTCAAAATTAAACAATGAATCCATACATTTTCAAATGTTTTTAATTTCATTATTTAGTCATTCATTGTTCACCATCATTTTGAAATTAATTCAAATATTGACAAACTTGTTTTTCTCTATGAATTCCAGGCTTCTAATCCTTACCTGATGTTTGCTTAGGATGTTCCACCATCCTCCTGGGGAGCAGGAAACTATTACCTGTCATCTGGAAGAAATTGGGCCTTCAATTGAGTATCAGTTGGAATCAGGTAAATTGAAACCATATTCTACAAAGTACCCACTAGTATGTTCTTAATATGTCTCTATAATTAATATGTGAAGGTAAAATATTAAGTGAATAAATAAGAAAGTTAGCTGCAAAGTTAATGAGTTAATGCACATTTCTGATTAAAATTATATAGATGGATAGATAGATAGATGAGGGTGAGAAATAGAGAAATAATTATCCTTGTGTATACAGAGGTTATATCTTGGTATTATTGCATTGAAGGTGACTTTTATTTTATACACAACTTATGCACAATTGAGTTATATTCTGTAATTAATTGATATTATATTTTACTTCAAAAAGCAAAAGTAATTTCTTAATCATATAAACCTTTCTGCAAAATCCATTTTGTGGTAGTTTGAGAAAATGTCAGAAAGATGAGTCCGGGCTTCTAGGTTCAGTACCAGGGAAACATTTGTGTTCTATAGTCAAACAAGGAAAATATGAGAGACATTGGCAGTACTGGAGGGACTTCACTGCTCTGTTTAGCATAATAAGTTCATGAATCATTAATGCATATAATGTGTTGAAGGTGATAACAATGATTGTTGCTGTTAAGTAGTTCATTTTGTGACAAGATGGCACACCAAAAATGCGACCTGAGCAAAAGCTTGGTATTTACATTCTAGCCAAGCAGTCCTTCGACTCAAAAGTCTTTTGTGTTTACGTGCAGTTGTTCTCACTTGTAAATACCTTTGCTGCTCTACCTAAGGCAGGTGTTATTTTGATGATGAAACTTTGTCACATAGAAAAAAGTGCTTTGAAAAAAAACTCAAAGTTGTTTATTTAAGTGGATGCATTACTTACAGTATTTTGGGAAAAATGCTGTGGTTAACTGCTGATTTATTTCTCCAGTATTGAACCCAAAACCTCATGGTTACTTACTCAATTCAAGCATCTTTCTGAATGCAGGTGGAAAGGAAACTAAGAAACTAGTTCGTAGACCACCCTGGTTTCCTATTCCTGAACTAGAAATCTAATTTCTAAAAGCTGTCTTGATTGTTTTTTAATTGACAAAGTAGGATGAGGAAAATTCAAGGATCAGCATAACTTTTAGGAAAACAGTATGTCTACTCTCTAGAACTACTCAGGACTAGGTAGGAGATTTTGGCTCGGCAAAAATTTGTAACATTCCACAACTCCTGAGATGAAGAGTTCAGGGTCTCTAGGGGCTGAATGAGAATATTTTTACAGTGGCTGAAGGGCTACTTTGGAGAAAAGAGTTGTTAATTTCCACTCTTTCCTTAATTTTAATGTCGCTGATTAATATCAGTGGTTTGAGAAAAAGTCCTTTACTGACCATGATGAGTAGAAAAAGTACAAAATCCCACTGTGAGTGAAGTCTGCTGCTGACTAGAACCTAATGTGCTGTCTGGATTGTTATGAGAAAGAGTATTACAAAAAACATGGTATTTTGCTGAATCCAGAAACACCTCCCAACAGCTACCAGGAATCAAACCATATTTAGCAATACTCGCTAAGAAGTGTGCTATATTGTCCCATGTATTATGGGCAATACCTCAGTAAATAGAAATGCAAGCCATCCTCAGGGAGCTTACAAGCTAGGAATAAAGTTATGTATGCTTATGACAATATTTACACAGAAAATGATGAACATCAAACTGAGAACTTCATTTTACACAAAAGCATGAGATATAGATACCATGCCTAGTATGGTAAATTGTAAGACATTTGCAGACACTGAAATATTTGAGGAGAATCTTAAAACTTACAATTTAAACCTAGCATGTATGCAAGGGGCAAAGTGTTCGTGATTGAGGACGGCAGAGAGCTAAGGAAAGAGTAGAAAACAGAGCATGGGCTTGGCTATGAGTGAGTAGAGTGTTGGACAGGAGAGATGTCGGAGAAGCAAAGAAATTAGGGAGAGCATGCCCACATCATCCTAGACTGCGAATATTGATTTTTCATTTAAGTTTCTCATTCTGTCTGCGATGGAAGCTCATAAAAATATAGAGGATGGTGATCTGAAATCATGGAAGAGTCGCTTTGGATTTGAAATGCTTCATGGTCAGAGTGACCCATTGTAATACTTTGTTGGTGTTCAGACATACTGAGGGTGGAAAAGTGGGCAGGGAACAGCAAAGGTCCGAACAGGCAAAGGAGAGGCAGCACAGAGAGGGAGCCGGCTGGCTGCGTGGTGAACACTGGGCTATGCTTTCCCTTTCAGACAAGAGACAGCGATGAAGCACAATCGATTAATCCCCTGTTCTCTTATCACACAACGGCAATCGTAAACGTTAGTTTCATTATCAAGCTTCTTACAATAGACAAAAAAAGTAACTAAAGATTTCATTTTTCACCATTGTACTAGTCCAATTACTATAAGTTTGATTACAGATATAATATATATAT
>NW_004955418.1:26022689-26051185 GCF_000276665.1 Chinchilla lanigera | reverse complement strand
ATATGTGAAATATTATTTATAAAATAGCCTATGTGTCAGCCATACATGATATTTTTAATGTAGTGAAATAAATGAAAACATACAGATACATATTTAAATTTAAAATATCTTTATAGTATAAGAAACCTTACCTTTCGCCCCTCAAAATACACTCCCACACATCAGCCGCAGTTATCCTATGCCTCTTGCCACTTACCAAAGTCATTCTGCAAGTCCTCTTCCGTGACTGTGTTTGTTTAATTGTGTTGTTGTGTTGGCCTTTACATCCTAAACTGATTTACAGTGCTTACTTTTCCTGGTCGTTTTGACTTTGGGGAAGAGTCAGACCTCATACGGTGCCAGATCTGTCGAGTGAGGTGGACGAGGACACAGCTCTGTCATGTTTTTATAAGCTGCCTTTCCATTGGATTGCACTGGGCAGGAGCACTAACTACTTTTTTTTAATCACACCCTTGAAGATTCTCAGGAAACAGGACTTCCAGAACTGCGTCAGAAAGTGGCAAGAAGACCAGGATCAGGTATTCAAGTGAGAAAGAATAGTCGGAGGGGGAGTAATGGCACTGTGACTTTTACTGTAATTTTAAAGAAATGTAACTGCTCACCTACATTTTGATCATACTTCGTACTTTTAAATGCACATGAACATTATCTGAGTCAAGATCTTCTGCTTAACGTTCAATAACAAACTGAATTATAAAACTATCAAGTTTCTGAATCTCAATGGCTAAGAGAGTGGCAAAATTGAAGTATAATTTTACAAAGAACAGAGGGCTTGGTTGGATGAGGAGCGGTGGAAACGTTCACTTTGGGGCCAGTTGTTCTTGATGTACCAGCAAGAGTGCTGCAGGAAGGGCCTACAGTGCAGGGGGAGAAGTAAGTGCTGATTTCCAGAAGTATAACTGAACCTGATGGAAGATATTCTCAATAGTACTAATGGTTGGAGCTAGTTAGAATTTTGTACTTTAAAATACATCCTCAAAAGTCAAAGTGCTCCAGGACCAACTGCTCATATTCTCATTTTCCAGGACTAGGACAAAAGTAAAAGGAAAATCAAAATTTGTAAAATCATCTTGAGATATAGTAGCAATTTTGTGTGTTTTGAAAGAAATTAGTCTCCCTACCCTTAGACTAAAATACTTAAATTCATGATTCAGTTTGAAAGTGAGAAGTATTATCATTTTGAAACATGCTACCAACATAGTAATGATAAGTAACTTATCTACTGAATATTTTAGAAACAAATTGTGTCTTTAAAATAGGTAATAAGCATTGCTTCCTTCTGAGAGTGCAATTTGTTTTTAATGTGTGTTTTTAACAAGGCAATCTCTTTTCTTTTATGCATACATGTAATTTGTCTTCTCTCTTGTAGTTTGTCTCAGACTTCAATTAAAATTAGACTCACAATTGTTTTATTCAAGTTACTTATATAATCCAAATTGATGCATGTGCCCAAGAAGCCCTTTCCAAATAATTAGAAAGTATCTTTAGTTTAACCTAGATCAAGTGCTTGTTTTAAAACTCCTGTGGATAGACTTTCTAACAATTACCTGAAATCTTTCCCTGAGCTTTTGACATTAAACAATTAAGCTCTATTTCTTGACTTTCAATTAGTATGTCCCCTATCCCACTCCACTTTTGATAATTTGATTAATGAATCACCAGAGCAATTTCAGCCCTGTCAAAATAATGGAGATTTCATGATATTTGTTCTTGCTAGCTAAATTCAGAATGTTAATTGAAGCTCTGAGCCAAAGCTGAGTAGCAGATATTATAAGGAATGATATGGAGCAGGAGAGAAAGGGAAAGTGTCCTCAAAAACGAGCCAGAATGGTCTGGGGAGAGAACTAGGAGAAAGAAGTCCCAGGTGCTTAACAACTCCCACATGCAAGCTTTTAAATAAAAATAGATTTGGGCTAAGATTGTGTAACATTTCTGACTATTGAAATATTACAAACATTTTTAGTTCAGAAATATCCCTTTTCATTCTCCCAAACATAAAGAATTGCTTGAATGATATTGTTTGGAGATTGGATGATGGCTTGCGTTGAATAATGGAACCAATTATTCCTGCTGAAACATTTGTTTACTGTCATGTAGATATGGGTTAGGTGACAGAAATCACAGAATTCCAAGATTAACCAAGACAGAGAAAAAAAAAATCTTTACAGCACCTTGAGGGCAAACGTGGAAACAACCCACATGGGAAGAGAGAACCAATGATGGAGGATTCCTCTTTGATGCTTTGGAGAGGCAAAAGAAATGTGGAAATAATCGTGTTGAAAGTAAGTTTTGAATAGCTAGGAAATCATCTTTATATAAGAGTATACACATGTGTGTTGACAGCTAGAAAAGGATTTGTGTTTCGGGGGTCAGATTTACTGATACCACAAATGACACCACGTTGGTAAGTTGCAGACAAATAAAATTTTAAGAGGTAAATTTCAGAAGTAATTTGTACTTACTGAATTTAAAACACTAAAGAAAGTGAAAAGGAATTTCAGCGTGCTACAGAATTACTATTGGCTGGCCCTTTGGTGCCATAAAAATGTACGGAGTTTGGATTTGTCTACGGGGTACAGTCCTGTGGCTGCAAGTGACAGGCCACACTTCTGCTGTGCACGCAGAGACCTTGAAGTCACCTTATGTCCCAGAGCCGCTGTATCCCAAGCTTCCAAAATGATAGCCTTTAAACTCTCTGCTCTCCAGGTTTGTGGCATTAAAAGATTTCCATTTAATGGAAAACATTTGCCATTCAAGTTTTTCCACAAACGTACTTGATTAGACTATCTGTCTGCTATCTTCACTTCTCATTATACTTGTTCTCTGTTCCTGTCCTTGACCTTTGGCGCAGTTCTTGTCCTCTGTCGTCCCTCTGGACCCTCACTTCTGCCATGCGTCTCTCTTCCTCTTTTCTCTCCTACAAACAAGGAACCTTCTTTGAGTAACTGAGCAAATTCTCTTCATGTCACTTCTCATCATGGGAAAATGACATTTTCTCCCAGAAATATTCCTCTCATCATGTACCTACCACATTTCCTTATCTGACAGTCATAAGGGCTCCTAAATTACACTTCTTTTAGAGTCTGACCCAAAGGAGGACTCAACTCATCCAACTTGTGACTTTGTGAAAGTGAAGAAAAATGAGCAGGGCCTCTGCTCCCCAATCCAGATCACTGTGTTGCCTTAAAGGGTCACCGGTGCCAGGTTCCTACCACAGTGGGAATACCGTGCTTACACTATGAACGGAAAATCTTTGTCCACATCGACATCACCAGAGCTTCTCTCCTAACCCTCGTCTGTCCTCACTGCGGCCCTTGCTTCTCCGATCCCCTATCTTCCTCACCCTGTGCGGGAGCATTCATCTGTGCAGCATCTGTGTTCGTGGCAGGCTGTGCTCGGTGAGGTCCAGATCTGTGGCTGGACTTGCCCACAGGCCCTCCCGTAAAGCTCACATCCCAAGGTCTCACTTCTCTGCCCCTTACCACAAATTAAGTTCACCTATTTTTAAAACATGTCAAACCCATCAATTCCTATGCTCACACGTATTTCTTTACTGTGTTTAAGATTTTGTCATGCTACCCACCTTCCACGGAGTTCTCACTGCCCTTCAGCTGTTTGGTAAATGTATTTCTTGTTGTCTCCCAGTTATGTTCTCCAGAGCAACTGGTTCAGATTTTCTCTGACAACATTAAATTATGTAATTCAGGGCCCCTGATCCTACATCTTTCTTACATTTTTTTTTTCCAAAAAATCATTCTTTCATAGATCCCTGAGGACAATCAGAACTCCCTCCAGGAACACCCCACTGTATCTGTGAGTCATTGTTTAATCATGTCTTATTTCCTCTTCAGAAAGAAGCACCTGTCCTGTTCCTCCACACCTGTTTTCTACCTGTATGCTTTGAATCTCCTTTTCTGTGATGGATTTTAGGATGGATGTGGTGTGGCATTAGGATTCATGGATGTCGGCTTGCACACTGCCACTTATTAACCTTGAGAACAGTTACACCATTTCATGTACGTAAGATAAAATAAATATAGCTTTTATATATGTCAGTTTCCAAATCATAAAAGGGAAATTAATATGCTGATTCCTCTACCCTCAGACTGTGAGGATAAATGAGGCAACATATATGGTGTGTTCATGTAAGCAGTCAGCACCGTGTTTTCTACTTTTGTTACATGTGTTTTAAAATACTTTCCTATTTGTTGTCACTCCAAATTGTAGTACCTTGCCATTTCCTGTACAACAACCTATCAAAGCTGCTCAATCAATCATACTTTAAAATTCAATTCTCCATAACTCAAAAATGTAATTGAAATGAAATGACCTGTCATAAAATATTTAATTTAACAAGACTTGCCATTTCCATTTTTGGATTTAACATCACATACGTAAGACATTATGTTTTCAAACTCATATACAGAAATTGCAGTATGAAGACACATATTTTAGTTCAATATTTATTTATTATTTTATTTTAAAGGGAAAAGGACAAAAACAAAATAGCAAAAGCAAAACAAGACAAAAACAATAAAAATGATACAGAATTCCCAAAAAAGATGACAGGAAATTAACAATAGTTGTTGTATTACATGTTGTTGTTATTACAGTAATTATTCTCTTCAACAAACCATTAAAAATTAGTAGTACAATTGTCTTAGCTATCTTATGTATATATATACACACTTTTTTTTCACTTCCTTCTTCCTTTCTTTTCTACTTTCCTTCCTACGAGTTGTTCTTTCCTTCTGAGCAGGTTTTTTTTCCCTTTCAGAATACCTATTGTACTTTCAGATTTTATTAACTCTTTCAGGTTCTTTTAAACTGACATAAAATGACTGCCTGTTTCCTTCTTAGTGCCCGTGTACTACTATGTGCCACCTGGATGTATGTACACAGGATGCAAAATACAAATCAGAATAAGCATCCTAATTTCATCAAATATTTCTTTGTGGTGAAAATGTTCAAAGTCTTCACTTCTAGTGTTTTTGATATGTACACTAGATAAATGTCCAGTACAATACAGTCATAGAATACAGGTTTAGGAGAGATAACGAATACCAAGGGAGCCTGTGCGTGGTCAGACAGGGCCTCCTGGAAACCTTGAGACTTGAACTGAGCTGCAGGCTCTGGAGGCGCCTAAGGGCCTGAAAGTAAATCTGCGTGGGTGGCACTGGCTCCGTCACAGGGCATTCCTCACACAGAGAATATCCGTGTTAGCCGTATGCACACCAAAAGTGAGCAAGGTAATTTGAAGAGTGACCGGATTTTGTATATTAAGAAATTTTCATTATTATGTACATATGAGAATAGTTTTGAGAATACAGCTTTTGGAAAATAATTCCCTTTGTGTTTTAGGGCTGTATGTTAAAATACTTATAGATGAAGTGATGTGACAGCTGGAATTTGCCTCCAAAATACAGGGTGAGAGAAAATGAACAGGAATGTAGATAGAACAGGATACTCCAAAATATAAAAATCACCTTGATGGAGCCCTGGGCACACACAGAATCTTTACAGCAGTTTTTGAATATGTTCAAAATTCTACCAGAAAATTAAAAAATTTTAAGACATTTATACTTGAATCTATAGCTATTTCCTTCTAAACACTGATAATGATAATGAATGAAAATATATTCTAAAGCTTATTTCTCAAAAGTTTGATATTATGACCATGCACATATATTATACTTGACATATCTGCAAGCATTTCTGTGTGATTTAATTTTTGTCTCACGCAAGTAGAAAATCTGCTTTTTTAGCTGTAAATATTTTGCATTCCCCTGTTCTGGCCAAGATAAACACATTTTTTTTTTTTTATTTTACTTGGACCATGAGAACTTGCTGGTCTTCTCCAACTTGGCAGATGGGAACTGGACTTTAAGTTTCTGGCTCCAGGGAAGATGGCGGAGATGTTAGAAAGACACGAGCGTGACGTAAGGCTTAGGGGACCCTATTGGGCACTCACATCCATCTAAGGTGCTTCGTAGTTCCTTTCCAGAAAGATGACGTTTGCGTCCTTCAAAAGGAATGTCCAGATTGCAGATTTTCATGTGGGAATATCAGGTAGGCAAAGTAGCACCTGAATGTAAAGGTAAGAACACTGAATAGCAAAGCATTCCTTTTCTGTGAGGCTGAGTGGGGGCTTAAGACATATACGCAATACTTTAAGGAGTTAAAAGGTCCTTTGGAATTCATACTGAAGTTTGTGTCTCTGTAGCAGGCATGTAAAAGATTGTGTGCATCAGGGTAGAAAAAGAAATTGCCTTCATCTAAATATGGTCTTGCTACAATTGTCCAAGACAAAAATATGAAATTGAATTCTCCTAAATATGTATGTTCTGCTTTGCCCATTTTTTTACAGCTGCAGGGGCACTGTTTTCAGTGTACAATGGGGATTCAATGTTTAAGGAGTCAAGAACCACAAAAATAATAAGTTATGACAAGAAGAAGTCATAGTGAATAGTTTTAATATCTAATGAGATTTGTCTTTAAACTATTTGATAAATTCTTTTTTTAAATCCAACCTAATAAAAAGATCTCCTTTACAAAGTTTTGAACCCTGAAGGAGTAAATAATAAGTTAGAGGTAGAGCATGCATATGCATTCTTTTTCTTAAAAATTTAATTTCAGTAAAATTTCTACAGTGAAATCCATTCAAGTGTAATGAGAACTGGCAACTAATTGCAGTAGAATAGAATGCATGTCCAATTTAATTGTCTTTGCTAATTCAGCTTCATTAATTTATAATTGAATGAGACTTCAACACTTGGGGAAAATTTATTTTTTTCCATAGAACAATCCTAAAATGATATGTACTCATATTATTTCCTTACTGAAGAATTCTTTTAATGTCCAATAATAGACAATATAAAACTTAAGATAAATATTATTTTCTTTAGCTTGGATGATAGTCCAAGCCCCAAAATTATAAATGTGTGATTGTTATAAATTTATTCCTTAAACACAGAAGTCAGAGTTTTCTCAGACATTTGCTGATCTTGCTCCTGGAGGCCATCAATATTTCAAGGGTGATAGAGAATGCTTGCTTATGTCAACCTTGTTTGTTATGATTATGCTATATTTTTACTTGTCAAATTTATAAAGATGAGAATATTAATGATATACTTTCTTTTTGTTTTTTTTTTTGTTTTGTTTTGTTTTGTTTTTTCTCCTGTACCAGGAATAGAACTCACAACTTTGCACTTGACAGGCAGGCACTGTGCCACTGAGCTAAATCCCCAGCCCCAATGATTTACTTTCTTGCAATAAAAGCAAAAATGTCTTTTGGGGTTCACTTTTTTGTCTCCTTGGCTTTCACAATGTGTTACAGGGGCAAAGATGGTTAGATAACAAGAGTGCTGATACTGGATAGATATTTTATTACTGGGCACTTTGTCCCTCCCAAGCCATGGAGACCAGTGTGTGATTCCTGCAGTTTTTAACTGAGAACAAAATATAATGGAATAAATCAATTTACCTATCCTAAAAGCACTCTGGGCATTAGTGCACTTTTATACTTAGGTTTTATCAGTAAAGGGAAAATGCAGTATCATTCTGTGAATATTTTGATGTCTGAGTTTTGATAGAGTCATTCCTAAAGTTCTTTTAGTTTATTTTTCTCCTGGATCTTTGTATATTATTTCCTTGAGATTTCTCTTCTCCATGGAGGTTTTGTGATCAAGTTGTAATTAACATACTATTGTTGTTGTGTGGAATTATTTAGTATGTGTTTGTGTTCTTGAACAATGGGGAGTAGGACCCATACACACTGCGTCTTAACCCTCTGGCTTCTCTTTCCCCTTCCTGCCTCCTTTCTATGATTCCAGGGCCCTTTCCCATCTCTACTAAGTCTCTCATTTTTCCTATCATCTACCTTTTATTTCTCTCTTTTTTTATATTTTCAGTTTCTTCTGTAAGAAAAACCATGTGATGTTTATCCTTCCGTGTGTGATTTATTTCACTGAGCATCATAATTGCTGCACAGATCCATCTTCTTATAAATGATTCTAATTTAACCTTTTTGATGGCTGAGCCGTACTCCACTGTATGTAAATACCATATTTTATTCACCCCTTCATCTGTTGATAGGCATACCAGAGGCTTCCAAGATTCAGCCATTATGAATTGTATTGCTATAACCATGGATGTATGTGGCTCACCATATTATGTCTTTAACTCTTTCAGGAAGATACCTAGAGGGAGGATCATGAAATCGGATGGGATTTCTAACTTTAGTGTTCTGAGGAAGTCCCATACTGATTTCCATAGTGCTTGTACTAGTTTACATCCCGAACAGTAAAGTAGAAGGATTTCTTTCTCTCCACACCCTCATCAGTGTTTGTATTTATTTTATTTCTTGATGATAGCCATTGTTTCTGGAGTAAGATAGAATCTCAGTATTGTTTTAATTTGCATTTCTCTAATGACCAGAAATGCTGTGCAGTTTTCACCACTTCTGCTTCTAAGAAGCAATTATCCATTTCAATTGACAGTGGGTTGGGTCTTTACTTTGTAGGCTTTGCTTTTTAAGCTCTCGTCTGAGGCATAGGTAGCAAATGTTTTGCCCATTCTGTGGACTGTCCTTATTCTGTGGTTCTTTCTGTGCCCTTCATTCTGCTCCATTGATCAACACAATATTTTAATTGCTATAGCTTTGCAATGTAACTTGTAACTTGAAATTGGTTTTGTGATACCTTCTGCCTTACTCTGGATGCTCAAGATCACTTTGTTATTCTGGGTCTCCTCTTGTTCCATATATATTTTAGGAGTTTTTTCCTTGCAGAATGCTTTTGTTATCTTGATTGGAAATAATTCCAACAATAAAAGTAATTGTGTCTACCCTTTTGAGCACTAGTGAATGAGATGTGACTACAGATGGCTGGGGAGGTTTAGCCATAGTGCTACATACCAACGGCCTCCTTATTATTGGTCTTCAGTGTTAAGGTAAAAGCTGTCTGAAGCCTTCAACCTGCAGCAGAGCCAGGATCTGTTCGAATAAATTCACTTCTGCTTACTTTTCTATGGGACATTTTTGTGCATTTCCATACAACAGGACAGAGCCTGCCTTTCTCACCATTTTTGATGTTGAGTTCATAGTGATTTTCTGCTAGTGTGGAGTTTGAGGAGGAAGCCAATGTGTACAGGGTAATTCCACATTTGCAGACACATAAAGTCCCTTCACTGGACATCAGTGGCATTTGTGATGGGGATCCAATGATTGCAGAACAGATGAATGCTTAAGTGAAATGCTTCTCTTTCTGTTAGTCTTGGAATCCTTGCACTGGACAGCCTTTTAAAAAAAAATCTGAAAATGTTTTGAAATAGAAACATCCCTTGTAAAATCTCTTTATTCCTAAATGTATACTAAGATGTAAGTAGGTGAAATCATCAAAATGGCAAGTTTGATCTCTTAAATTTTACACAGATAATGTAAAAAGGAAATAAATAAAAAGAAAGGACATTGAAATCCAGCTATATCTTCAAAATTAAAAAAAAGTAAGCATCGGTAGACATGAGAGATCTTTCTCTTTTACTCTGCTGTTAGTCTGGGTCAAATATTTGATTTTCTGTAAATGTTAAACATTTTCCTTTTCAAATTATGAATACCCAGTTAGTCTTTCTTTTCGCTGATCTGCCCTTCAGTGGGGTGTAAGTCCAAGCTGTAGACCCTCTCATGGGATTGTTCTCATCTATAGGCAATAGTTCAGTTAATACACTGATATGTGCTCATAATGTGCAAAATATTAAATTTAGTGCAGAAAGTGTTAACATTAGACCTTGCACGATGGTCATGGTCTGTACAAGGCACTCAAGGAGGAAACAAACGAACAGTGTGAATAATGAGAACATATCTGAAAAAGAGTAGTAGAGAATATATAGCACAAATATGGAAATGACTCTGACACGTTAGGATATAATAATGTTTTCACCGCTCTAATTCCCTCTCCTTCCCTCCCTTCCTTAGTTCTCCTTCCTTCCCCTTTCCTGTCTCACTCTTCTTCTCTGAATATTCTTCATAAAATATTGCCATGTTCTTTCTACCATGATCTCCTTTCCCTGAAGCAATAGGGTGGAGCTGAGCTGCAACTCGAAAACCCAAAAGTTGTTTCCTTTAGGCTTGCTGATGTTTTTGCTTTTCTTCCTGACAGGAACATGCAAGAACAGGTATCAAAATAATCCAGACAATAGACATTGATTTGCAATCTTGATGGCTAATTAGTGGATTGAGTATCAACAAGAAGTGTGTAATTATTATGATTTGTGAAAAGTAAGTCCCTTGCTGTGTTCCTTACCTATTATTTAAGCTATAGCACTGGGCTATAATGAGCTCAATGTGAGAGCGGCGTTTCTTAGCATAATGAATAAGAATCAGATGCAATCGTTTTTGATGCTTCGCAGACTTCTATTGAGAGACGCATTTAACCAGTGATGCTTTGCTGAGAGCTCTTATCTGGGGCAGTAGAGATTCCATTATTGAAAGATCTTAGATTCTGGATCATTCTGTATTTATGCTGTTGACAGTAATAATAGCGCTTGTCATTAAAGTACTCTGCAAGTGAAAGTAATTTTATTATTCTTCGTGGTTACAGTTCGCATTAGAATTCTTGGCCCTGTGCTTACTTTTATAACTCTCTGGTTTTCTTATGTGTATATATTATTTGCAAAATATTCAGTATTTAGACTACAGGAGAACATGATGTTTCCTTGTTATTTAGTGAGTTTATTTCCATAATTTAGAGCCAAGAGAAGTGAACTTTAGCTTTTCATCTTTCTCCACTCAGATTTCTAGTACATATTCATAGATGAATAACAGAATGCATGACCCACCTCGTAGGCAATATTGCTATATTAAAGCCAAATAATATTTCCTGTCTAAAAGAACCAGCCTACTGGGACGTAGAGAACCTAGGAAGCAGCGTTTTTTTTTTTTTTTCCCTAAGAAAAAGTAGGCACCTTTTGGTTGGTACAAGAATGTAAATCTGATTTGCCTGACAAACTTGCTTTTTCCCTCTCCCTTCACCCAATAGTAAGTAAATGGTCTTGCAATGGAGAAATAATTATATCTGTCATCAGTACTTTTGACTGATAAAACAAAATTCACTTGATAAAGTGAGATATTTTATACCCAGTAAGCGCAAATAAAAATGAGCTCAGGAAAATAAATGATCTAAAGAGTCATTAGGTAGTGAAAAGCATTTTAAAAAAAGCTTCCCTCTTTACTGAAGCAAAACTTTTCTTCTTTTGACATTTTATGTCTTCCTACCAATTTTACCATTTGGCCATAGGTCAACAATCTATGTGTCAAGCAACCTGAAAATAGCCCAGTCATAAGTTAGCATCTTCATAAAGGAAATATCCAAAGTTCACAGGAAGCAAAAATTGAATGTAGCTGGGAGAAGAAAGATTAAAAACCAGAAAGGGAGTATGAGATGATTAAAGACACAAGAATCTGCTTTGACCAAAGGTATTAAGGATGCAAGACAGAAGAGAAAAGGGAGATCTTTTGATATTTCTAATGTTAAATCTTTCTAAACAAGTGGTTACCTCTCATATGCATGCAAGTTAACATGTAGCAGACTTTTTAATTAGAAGTTTTGTTTGTTTTTATTTTCCTACATTCTAAATGCAAAAGCATATGTGTTCTACTTGGGGAGGGGGAGTGTGCAAATGAAGTGGGTAAAAGAACTAATCGACACCATGTTGTAGTCAGGCACCATCATAGAGTTTAAGTTTCTGGTTCCTTCAGTTTGTTTCTTGTAAATGTTGTCATAGTTACCTAACCCAATACCACCCCATGCATTTTCATAAGAATGCTTGTTTATTATGTAAACTATCAAACACCATTATTCCTTTGTAGGAGTATTCCTATATCTACACCAAATCACATCAGTACCCTAGACCCAGAACTAGGCTCAGAACTAGAACTGTATGATTATTCTCCCCTCCTGGCCTTCAGGGTTGGTGCTTGATCGCGTACTGGGTGCTTACTGCCACCAGCTAATAAACTTGCTTGTCTCTATAGCTGACCTCCACGGGTGACTCCATTAAGTAAGCACATTTGTCGTAACACAAGTAAGCGCTACAGTCACTGAGTCCAGATTTACAGAAAGATCTGTGAAATAGAGCCAGCCTATTTCGATGCCCACTGGCAGTAAGTTTAGCAAATCCTGCAATTTTGGTCACTCTCCCCTCACTTCTACCCATCATAATATACAGACCCTGTCCAAAAATGTTTATATCAGGAAAAGAAAAACTTGTGTAAATATTTTAATATTAAATATATTAAGACTTTATGAGATTGACGCAAGTTACATTTGGTCTCTGCAATTTTAAGAAGTACTCAGAGAAGTGGCCATGAGGAGACAGGAGGATCACTGCAAGTTTGAGACCCACCAGGACTACAAAGTGAGCTCAAGGCCGCCTGGACTGCATAGTGAGACCCTGTCTCAAATAAGACCACAAAAAAAAAGAAGTGGCCATGAGCTTCCAGACTTTTATTAGTATGGCAAACTGCTGAAGTGTGTCTTCATTTTCTTGATGGACTCTGTATAGGTACATAACTACCTCTGGTCATGTGTAGGCATATATAATACATAATACATATATAATACATGCAATATATGCATAACACATATATGTACACTATATATATAGATAGATAGATAGTGTATTTATTTATTTTGGATTTATTTGGGGGTACCAAGAATCAAACTTAGGACCTTGTGCTTGCCAGGCAGATTCTGTACCACTGAACTATATCCCCAGCCCTACACTGTGTATTTGAATTAATATGGCTTTGAACTCTCAGTCCTTCATGCATAGGCTGTTTTAACTTTCCTTGTTTTATGTTTTCAACGTGAACTTTGTTAAACTTCCATATAAAGTGAGTTAACACCTCTGAGCTTTTTCTGTGTGAAAATTAGTTACAATATTGGACTCCAATTTAAATTTGTGTCTTGCTCTCTAAATCCATATATTCTATTGTATAAATGCTTTTAAAATACAAATTCAGACTCAAAAATGTATACACACTTCAGGAAAAGATAAAAACGTTTTGATACTAAACATATTGACAAATCATCAGATTAAGACAAATTACCTTTGGCCTCTACAATTACAGAGGCACTCAAAGTGGGGTCTATTAGTTTCCAGATATTTATTATTTTTCATTTGTTGAACTGTGCTTATACTTTTGACATACTCTCTATATTTTAGAAGATAAAGGGAAAATAAACATAAATATTTGCTCCTAATTACATTTCTTGTGTGTACTGAAAGAGAGAAGGATGAAATATAGAGAAGGAAAAGGAAAATGGGAAAGAGTAAAGAGGGCTTCAGAATCCATCCTTTAATCGCGAGAAGAGAAACAACCTATTTTAAACTTAATCAGTTTCAGTTCAAAGTATACCCAAATTTCTTACATACTACCTTTCCTCACATGGAAGATTGATTTTTGACTTGTATGAAATAATTTGTGTGATCTGCTTGAGGGACAGGTTGACTAGTATAAAAATTGTTCTGGAAACTCAATTTTAAAAACTTCAGTGAGCTCTGCGAAAGTGTTAATGCGGCGTAACAGCGTGAGTTGAGAATCTGAATGTCTGTACCAGTCTTGCGTGGGCAATTTTCAACTCATCGATTCCTAGGCGATAGAAGGAAGTTTAAGAATTTTTTTGCAGTATTGGATAATGGGAAATTTAAATTAAAGTCTGACATAAATTTCTTTGGGTGATGTTCAGCACATTTAAAATGCACATTAATGTAATATTTCCAAAAGTACTTTAGAAACACTGAGTGAGTTTCCACAACTAAACTATATCTGTGTATATGAAGTTGGATCATTCGAAACATGCTTTTTCATCACTTCTACCTAAGTTACAACATGTAGGCAGAGATGTGAGGTTGCACAATTAGAAAAATTAAGATTGAATTAGCTATTTTGATCCACATAAATATGGGTTCCTTAAGAAGCTACTTTTGCACTTTATAGCGGGACAATGACTGTGTAGCTATAGAGAAATGTCCTTCATCATATAAAAATACAGAGATCTGATGTATTTGAATGAAATACACAAAATACACTAACTGCTGGATTACACACTAAAATTTCAGATTTAGAATTTTAATAGTTTTTGATATTATCTATCTAAACTCTATAAGATTTAGTATAAATATTAGGCCAAAGCATTTCAATAGGATTTAAGGCTTGAAATCCATTCTGTTTGAATATATATTTAATTTGACAGTGAAAGCCATCCAAAGAATCCATATATCTGACATTTATTTTATGTCAAACACACTTACCCTGATTAATCTGCCCATGTGTCTGGGTTGACAGCTAGATGCTATTTATCCTCTTTCTCTGCTTCCCAAGGTCATTGTCATCCTTGAATAATAATCTTAGATATCATACTTTCTGTAAGTATTACATTAATGCAAAAGTTTATTAATCCCTGCCCTGAGCTTACATAGCAAATTGTCTATCTCGGGTACATTTGTGTAATATGGTAATTTATTCAATTTCATTCTCTGCCCTCTCATGAGACAGCCAACTCCATGGATTTACAGAGTATCTGTTAGGTGGGAAGTGCTTATATTCAGCAAAGGTAAAAATGAACAGTCTGAAGAAGGTCACTGACAGATGTTAGGTGACCCATCCTTTGCTTCATTGAGGAGTGGCCTCCTTAGAACGAAGGAGCATGTCAAAGATCTCCAGCCTCTTTGGAGTCTGAAATCAGTGAGTTACAGATCATGATGCCTGTCCCAGGAATTCAAAGTCCATTCATCCTGAACCAACCCTTGCTTTTAAATAATTATTTTACAGTATTGAATGTGTATATGTAGGGTATAAAATAGGATGCTGTGAGATACCTATAGATGATAAAATGGTTACTATCAGGAAGAAAATTCATATATTTATAATTTTGCATAATTACTACACTTTGTGACAAGAGCAGCTAAAATCTACTTAAGTCCCAAGTACGGTCATAATTCTGCAGTTGTAGCTGAGCTGTTTCTACAGCTGTTGGTCCTATGTGTTTGCTGCTTTGCATCCTTGACATGTGTCTCCCGTCCCTGTCCTGTGCACTCCCTGCAAGCAGCTTTATCCTCTCCTTTGTGTATGATTTGTTTAAATTTCCACATATAATAAGTGGGATTATGTGGACTTTTTCCTTCTGTATCTGCTTATTTTAGTTTCATCAGCAGAAAGTGTGTTCCCAGTCCATGTGTGTCATGGCAAATGGCATAGTCTCCCTTAAGCACATGGATGGATAGATACAGGATTGTGTATTTTGTCCATTATAAACAATGCTGCAATGAGTATAGCGGTTCACAAATATCTATGAGATGCTGATTTCATGTCTGTTAGGTTTATACTCAGAGAAGGATTGCTGGATATTTTTATTTTTATTTTCTTTATAGTGCTGTTTTTCCTTTTTTGTTTTGTTTTGTTTTGTTTTGTTTTTTTTCTCCGGTACCGGGAACCGAACTCACGACCTTGCGCTTGCCAGGCAGGCGCTTTTGCCACTGAGCTAAATCCCCAGCCCCTTGTTTTTCCATTTTCTGCAGGAATTCACAGTCGTCATTCCAGCCTTCATTCCCAGAGTGGTGGTCTGGGCTTCTCCTTTCCCTGCTCCCTTGCCTGTGTTTGTTGTCTTTTCTTTCTGCCTGGTCTCATCCTGATGTGGACGAGGAGCAGGAAGCTCAGACAGATCCCTTGTGTGGCATTTCCAGGACCAGCTGGGAGAGACAGGCTGGGTGCTTCCTGCCATGCACAGTGAAGACGCACGGAGTCCGGTCCCCGGGCTGCCGCTGGTTTGGAGCACAGTGAGGACTCCTTTAGGAGCTTGGGAACACACACGAATTTGGATCCTGATACCTCTAGGCTTTGGGAAAGTCTGGGGTGTGCGGCTGCCTGTGCTCCTGCTCAATGGCAAAGAAATTAGACCCGGAAGAAAAAATTTCCCCTGCACCCCATTACGACTTTCCTATTGGGCTGAGAGAATGATTTGGGAGGGAAACCAGGCTTGAGTTTTCAAAAGCACGCATATTTAGGGGAAGGGAACTGGCAGCTGCAGGAGCTACAGGACGCTGTGTGTGCGTGAAGTGGGGCAGTCTCGAGAGGCCGACTGGGACAGTCCAGGCAAGGACGGGGCCCGCCGGGCGCTCACTGGGGGAGAGCATTGGTGTCCCTTCAGCAGCACAGGACTACCTCGAACTGTTCGCTTACAACTCTCATTCTTCTATTTACATGAAAACTCAGTATTCTCATTTTTGAAAAATTATGGTGCTTGATGCTTGCTGTCGTTTAAGAAAAGACAAATAGTGTATTTTACTAAAAAATAAACTCAAGGTGGGTCGGTTTTCTCAAGACAGGACAATAACTTGACACTAGTGAGTTGAACACGAGGAATGCTATGACCATTCCCGAAGGAGGTTTGAACTTTATTGTGTAAGATTCCCCTTTCGTGCTGAGAGTCAGCAGATTTCCAAGGAATTATGACCGATATAGCAGCAAAAATCTCAACACTGGGCCACAGTTTGGTGATAAAAATAGACGATGGCCTTGATAGAGTCCAGCTTTTCATTGGAAAGTGTGATCCACTTTTAGATGCTCTGGGTAAGAGTTCCAGGGACTGTGCACCTCACACTCAAGAGTCAGCGCAGACAGGGTGAAATATGTCATCTGCTCTTCTCAGAGTGATCCGGGTGAAAGAAGAGGAACTCGATTTCGGAATCACTGTTGGATCCTCCCAACGCTCACCGCAGGCTCCTTCTCCATTCCCGTTGCTTCCGGCACACAGGCTGTCCCGTGGGTGGTCCGGCCTTCCCCCGTCCCCTCCCTGTGTGACCCTGCAGCTGCCCTGCCGGGTCCACGTCTCACCCGGCTCTGGGTGTCCAGATCCCCAGGTTCCCCCAGACCTTTGACCCTGCGCCGCCTGCCGTGCACTTGTGCCCAGGGGATGGGCATAGGTGTCCCAAGCGGTACATTACCGTGGCAATGGAAGGCCTTATTTGATTTTAACTAATAAGCTAACACTCAAAATGGACCAAAAAAGTATTTCAAATTCAATGGAAAATTACATTTTTGGGTTGAGAGGTTTCCTCCCCCCTCTCCTCAGCTGCCTGGTGATACTATTCTCTTTCCTGAAAAAGAAACCCGAGGGTGCAGAAACTGATAACACATTTATAACATAGTACTTACTGCATGAAGCGTTCACAGTGCAGCTGTTTCCCTTATTTAATTAGAAAAAGACAGTTTAGGCTGGGGGATATTTTAGGGCATCTCTCTGTCTTTCTCTCCCTCTCTCCCTCTTTCTCCCTCTCTCTCCTTCCCTCCTTCTTTCCCTCCCTCCCTCTCTCTCTCATTGAATTTTAAATGAGAAATATTGCGATAGCATCTTGTTTTCCTTCTGTAAGGAGATGCTCATGGAAAAAGCGAGGTTGAATTTAGTAGGCTCTCAAAACAGCAAATGGAAGGAAAAACACTGCCTGCTAATTTGGCTTAAGATAAAGATCAATCCACAGAGTTGCTCTAAATTCTTAGACTGCAAGGGACATTTTGAAGAAGATAAGGGATCCGCTCCAATGTTTTAAAAGTGAAACTTTAAATTGGAAAAACTATACTTTGATGATCAGATTGATATCTTAAAAATATCAGATCATGTGAGAATATTTTAGTCTTCATTATCTCCTTGAGTAAAATTTTATTATAATTAACAGCAACAAAATTGTACCTGCAGGTACATAGAAAATCGGAAATGCTAAAAAAACGTGAACAAGCCTTCCTTTGAAGGGAAGTTGAGAAGGCGAGAGCGTAAGCTGAGCGAACAAGATGTGAGTGTTTGATATGAGAAAAGGCCCACAGATATTTCAGGAAAAATTATAATTATTTTTAATATAAAATGAGGCAAAATGGGAGGATTACAATTATGACTACCCTCTGTTCACTCATCAGTCTTAGACAGAATAATGAGACCTGAGAGACAGTTAATCACCTGATACAACCTTTCTTCAAATAGTGGAAAACTTGAATACATAGGAGATTGTAACTGATAATATTAATCTCTCTCTCCAAATGAGTTTTCAATCCTTTAAAAATTTTAAATATTTCCTTTAAAAGTGAAGTCTCTTTTATAAGTACCTAAATTATTTGTCCAAAGATTTTTGAACAGTGAATCAACTGGGAACTAGCTTCCTTCCTTCCTGCCTTCCTTCCTGCCTTCCTTCTTTCCTTTTGTGGTAGTGGAAATTGGACACAGGACCTTTGCACTGAGCTACATCCTTGTTCTCACCCACTGTGTGACGTTTTAAATTTGAGACGGAGTCTCACTGAGTTGCTAGATTATGCGGGCTGGGCTCCAACTCGCACTCTTCCTGCCTCAGCTTTCTGAGTGCTGAGTTTACAGGTTAAGAACGTATTTCAGTATCTCAAACAACCATTTGTTATAACATAAAAAACATACACAAAATATTTCTATGATTTTTTGTGATACCCAGAAAATTTTAGGTACTTACTGAGATGTAACTGACATACAATAAATAACATGTATGTTCAACACACAATTTGATGAGATTTCATGTATGTGTATACATGTGAAACCATCACCACAGTTTAGGTGGAGAATGCGTTCGTCACTCCAAAAGATGTTTTGTACCTCTTTGTGATTCCTCTATCCCATCTCTCCCCACTCATCCCTAGGCAACCACAGATTTATTATTCTGTATCACTGTAGACAAGCAAATGTTTTCTAGGACAGTGTACAGATGTAGTTATACTGCATGCACATATGTATGTCTTGATTCTTCAACTCAACAGAATTATTTTGTGGTCACCTCTGTTAAATGTATCAACACTTCATTATTTTTCTTACTATGTGGAGCAATTACAATTTACTCATTTGCCTGTTAGCATTTGCACTGTTTAATTTGGGAATTATGACAAGTAAAACTACTAGAAGAATTCTAGTACACATATTAATACGAATTTTTTTCATTTCCCTTGGATAAAGCCCTAGGAATGAAATAGTGGTATCATATGGTATGAGGAAGTAGAATTTTTCAAGAAATTGTAAAGGTATTTTCTCAAATAATATTGTCAAAATAAAACCTAAATAATAGGAAGTAGGTGGTAGATCTGTGTCAAAGTGGGAAGGAATCCAGAAATGGTGGGAACAGTTGGACAGGAGATGGGAAAAGAGGTCGCTATGAGTTGTGCACAAGAGCAGCCACACAGAGGGAATGTAAACATGCTGCTCTGGGTACACACACGGCAAAGGGGAGGGTGGAGAGGGAGGGCAGAGTCAAAAGTGACAAAAAGGAATTAAGATATAACGTGCACAGTACCACCTGCTCACAAAGAATATAAACACTATGTCCTACATCTATGCACTAATACTGAAAAGCTCCCAACTGCACAGAATGTGTGTTCCACCTCTGCACTCTCTGCGTCACTTTAGAGAGTCAGATTTTCAATTCTTAGTCATGCTAAAAGATGTGCGATAGACTCCTGCTGAGGTTTGAATGTGTATTTCGTATGAACTAATACTTTGAACATCTTTTTGTTTGCTTTTTATAACTTAATTTTCCTTTGTAATGTGGATGTCCGAGTATTTTCACTGGTTTTTATTTATTTTTAATCATTTTTTTATCCTAGTGTACTTTGAGAATTCTTCATATAGCCTGCAAACAAGCTCCTCAGGAGATAAGACTTTGTAAGAATTTGCAAATGTTTTTTTACCAGTGTCTGGCTTGTCCTTTATTCATTTACTGTGCCTTTGAAGGAAAGAAATTTTAAATTCTGATAAGGAAAATACTACTTGCTTGTTCTTTTATGAGTTGTTCTCAGGTCAGGTGGGCTCGAACTTGAGATTCTCCTGTCTCAGCCTGCCAAATGGATTACTGATGTATACCACCACAATTGGCCACTTTCTGGAATCTTATACTGCCCTGGTTTGTTTGTTTGTTTGTTTATTTATTTGTTTGTTTATTTAGCTGGTTAGTTTTTGTTTTGGGGGACAGGGTCTTGCCATGTAACCCAAACTGACTTCGGACTTGCGGCGATCCTCCTGACTCAGCCTCCCAAATGCTGGGATTACGGGTGTGTGCCTCCATGCAAGGTTGGTGGATTACTTTTGACTTTGTGTTAAACTGTCTCTGCAGATAGAATTATGATTTGACATTCTTTTTCTAGCATATGGATTTATAGTTGTTCCAGTAGTTAGGAAAATGGTAATCTTTTTACCAAAACTTATCTTTACATTGTTAAAATGAGTTCACTATATTTGTGGAAGCTCATGTGTATAATTACATATTCCACTGGCATATTTACCTATCTTTGTACCAGTATTACATTAACTTGATTTTTGTGGCTTTGTAGTCTTTATCATGTGGTGTTATTCTCTTCCAAATGTATACTTCTTTTTCAAACTTATTTGTGCCGTGGCAATTACCTGTATTGCCACATTAGATTTTCTGTCACTTTTCAACCTCTACATTAAGAAGGTGTTGGGTATGATGTTATTGATCATTATGAAAAAACTATTGATCATTATGAAAAAACTGACATCTTATTACTGAGAACTTCAACTCATCAGCATGATATATGTTTACCTAAATTGTTTTTTATATTTTTATTTTCTCTCAGAATCATTTTATTGTTTATAGTACATAGGATTTTTACATGTTTTGTTAGATTTATTGTAAATATTTTATGATTTGATACCTTTTCAAAATATTATTATATAATATTTATTTTCAACTATTAAATACTAGTATTTAGCATGTGTTTAGTTTTTGTTTTTTTCCAGTACTGAAAATCGAACTCAAGACCTTGAGCTTGCCAGACAGGCACTGTGCCGTTGAGCTAAATCCCCAGCCCCTGTGTTTAGTTTTTGTAATTTGTCTTTAATTTACCTGCAGGTGCTGGCAAAATTCATTTACTAATTCCAGTAGCTGTTATATTTCTCTGTCGAGTGTCATGTGGTCATTGAATAAGAGAAGATGCTTTTCTCCTTCTTCAATCGGACTGGATAAAATTTCTTTTTCTTCTCAGTACAGTAACCAAGGGGTGCAAGGCAGAAGTTCTGGTCTCACTCAATTTACAATTGTACTTCTTTAGTGTTTAATTTACTGCGAATCTGTTCATTATATTCTTGATATTCTGATTGTTATTTGAATTTGTAGGATTTCTATTTGAGACCTTTCTCTGTATCTTCTATGAGTTTACATAAATATTAATACAGTCTAGAACATGTATCCTACTTTCTAAAGCATTGTCTGCTGATTTTGATAATTCTGTCAATTCTGGGCCTTTATTTTCATGATGATATTTGTTCTTCTGTTTCTGTACCTATCAGATAATTTCTCATCAATGTGCAATAGTGTGAATTTATATTTATTTATTTATTTATTTATTTATTTATTTATTTTTGATAATTCTGTCAATTCTGGGCCTTTATTTTCATGATGATATTTGTTCTTCTGTTTCTGTACCTATCAGATAATTTCTCATCAATGTGCAATAGTGTGAATTTATATTTATTTATTTATTTATTTATTTATTTATTTATTTATTTTTGTTTGTTTGTTTCTGGTACCGGGAATTGAACTCATGACTTTGCGCTTGCCAGGCAGGCGCTGTGCCGCTGAGCTAAATTCCCAGCCCCAGCAGTGTAAATTTCCCGGATTTAGTCCTTGATATTTACGTTCCTTCAGTCGGAAGACTTGCTCTGGGTCAGTGATGTTGCTTGCGGGTTGTTTGATCCATTCAGCGCTCGCTTTGATGACGAGGCAGGAAGTGATGCTGGCTCTCTACCTGCTGTCCACGCTGCCAGGCGGCACTCTGCTGGGCATGGTGTCCCCTTCTCCTGGGTGGCCAGGTTTTCTATCCCACGGAAGTGTCTTGCGTCCTTACTGAAATCCTATCTTCTCCCTTGCGTTGGGTGCCTAATTTAAAAGTTTGGCAAACAGACACATGGTTTGAAATGGTGGGGTGGCAAATCGCAGAACAAAGAAAGAGGCAGAGATGGGTTTGGACTTGAGAACTTGTAGATGGTGCTTTCAGAGGTGAAGTTACTGGTGGAACTTTTAGAAATGTTCTGTTAGTGGAAACACCCAGTGGAAGCTTCATGTACTGAGCTAATCTCTGCTTAATCACAGTGATGTGGCCGGAGGAAAATATTCAGGCAGAGGCCAGGAATGTGTGTTACTTGTGGAAAGTGCGTTAGCATGCATGAGGCCCAATGTGATCCCCAGCACACACACAAAAATTAGGTAAATAGTAAGCAATGAAGCAACTTTCAAGGGCATTTATTTTGTAATTGGGTAAGTACTTAAGAAGAAAGATGTGTTCCTTAGTGTAATTATTTATAGCCTGTAAAGAAAGAGATAACGATTCTTAGGGAAAACAAATAGAGCATGTACTCTATACCATTATTTTTAAAACATACTTTCAGGTTCTAACATAGGTCTACAGTTTGTGGTAAGAGCTGTTTTAAAAATTTGCAGCTACAGACAACTCATTTTATCAGGAAGTAATTATACAGAAAGGTTTTTTGTTTTTTCTTTTGCAAGATTTTCACAAAGGTGGAAATCCCATGAAAAAGTAAGTATTGTTTCTTTTTGGCCAACAATATTTAACAATTAAACCTTTAATTGAACAGTCTAAAATATCCGTACATGGCAAACATGATATAAAGGAATATCTACAAGGGGCATCAGTTCTCAGCCATGGCTATTTCAGGCTCACTGTGTAGCAAGTGTAGTAAATAATGAGATTTCTTTCCCATGACTCTAGGATAACACTAGCTATCACAGTCATTGGGAAAACAAACAAAGAAACAAACAAACACTTCTTGTGCTTGTGGTTCAGTTGCTGAATCCCCTTGATGGGGTTGTGGAATTTTACAGTAAATAGTTAATTAAGTTAGTATTTTGATGTTTGTACATGCCTTGTTCTTTGAACTTGATTCTGAAGATACTACATTCATTAATTATGGATAAAAAGTAGAAATTGTATTCCTTTCTCATCTTTTGATGAGATTTCTACTTCTCCAAACTTTGTTCTGTTCTGAGTTCAAGTAATTTTTCCCAAATCCAAGAATGAAGTCCTGATTTACTATTGAGTATCAGTAGTGTCAGTTGGTTTTTATGTACACAAGCTACAGGCACTTCTACAGCCCTGCCCTCCTTATGGATTCTCATTTGTCACTCGTTCTCTTTTCCTCTGTTTGAATTTAAAACTAATGTCCTAGGGAAAGCAAGAAGCCAAAATGCATAATCTATTTTTCTTTTTTTCACCAGCAAAATAATTAGAACAGTAGCTCCACAGGTAAAGTGACCAGAATTTAATCCTTGCACCAATACTCATTTGTGCCATTTTGAGCAGGATGCTGACTTCTCTTTGCTTCCGTTTCATTATCTCGTAATGTGCTGTGAATTGTTCGTAGTGAACCAAGTGCAGCGCTAATTGCTAACATATTTTATGTTGCTATTGCAGCCATTGTTTGCAGAATGAAGTAGACATTGCACTACTCTAGAAAGCACTCGGCCTGGTTAAAAGAATTGGGTTGTGAGGGTTAGAAAGAACATAGTACCTGCATCTTTGAAGGTCTGTAGATGAAAGGCGAGTACATTTAAGTGTGGGTTCGTTTGTGTGAATTTGTGTGTGAGTGGGTTTGTGAAAACAATAAAAGATCAAACTGGAGTGGAATGATTGTGTGTAAAAAGCGGGTTCTGAATAATTACAAAGCTCTAATTATTGCACGGGCTTCCTCACTTATTACGAGAGTTAGTCAAGCAAGATCAAATTACCCTGTACTGATGATTAGGTTGAAGAGTCCTGCACTTTAGCGGGTGGGACCCAGTGACCTCCACTATCTATTCAAATTAAAAGCTTTCATAAGTTAAATGCAGACTTGCCAAGGGTCCTAGGATAAAAGCAGCCCCTTTGGCTTAATTCGCTTTTATCCTCCATTGAGTCAGGAGCATGCTCTCCTTCGAAGGGGGCTTTCATTCTTCCCTCTTCCAGTCTAGGCAGGATGAGGGCCCCGGGCTCAGGAGCACTGCACTCAGCACCCAGGCACCTTTGACATAGAGGCCACCTTGGCACTGTCACATTTTAAGCATCTTTGTTTTAGCAGAATTCCAATCCTGGTGGCCGAGCTTGTTTTATCCTTAATAATGAAATTTAGGAATTAATTCTCACTGCTTTCCATCTTCAAATTAAATTCACTGAAAATTAGTAATTGATTTTGAGTCTCACTTTTAGTTTGTTCAGGATACTTTACACATTTTTTATTAGTACATATTTGCAGGCCATAATGATGGCACACTGTATAGTATGTTGGTACATGTTTTAGTACAAGATTCTAATGTAGCAACATTGAATATTAAGTAGTTTAGACTGCTGTCCTCTTCTGCACACTCAATACACAGCATCCATGACCCGTGTGTGCTAAGTGAGCCTGAGGCATCGGCAGAGATCCTTCCTGCAGGACACCTTCACTTCAACCAGAGCTTGTACCCCTGTCTTTCGATCCTTTCATATTCTTTCCTCCTCCTTTCAGCCCCAGAGTCCTTTCCAAATGGCTCTGTGATTCTTTTCAGTTCGCAGGCTGATTTACATGTCCTGTGTCTGCGCATGACACTTTAATCTATTCCACTTAAAATTTGTTGAACCCTACAAAAGCTATATGAATCACCCTTTCATGATGTAGATTTAAAAGAAATGTCCCTGCAGCCATCGTGAAGGTTGTGAACTTCGCCACGTTCACTGATAGAGCTATGCCAAGATGCAGATTTCAAAGCACTGTTATACCTCTGTTGTCTTCCCTATCACTGTAGAATTTGGATCCATTCTGTGGCAGCACAAGTCAGAAATGCATCAGAGGGAAAACAGGTCTTTCATACAAATACATATACTGTTTTAGAAGTCAACCAGCATTAAGAATCTTATCACAGGGAAATAGCCATCTGTTCTGTTCTCTACCTTTAGAGGTGTGGACCAGAGGTATAAACTGACTAGGAAACCACTGTAGTTCATGTCCTGTGATCAGACACCAGAAAGTCAGTACTAAACATTATAAGAACTCATGAAGTTGTGTATCTGATTATGGTTTTATTGAAGAGAGGTATATTTTAAGAAACTTCGTGGTTCTCTCAAGGTCATTTATAGAATTTGAGCTGGGTTCTTCTGTTCAGAGATCCAGTTTCCTTCTAAAATACCAGAAGTAATGGTATCCACTGAGGGATTGCAAGCATGTACATTGTGGCCAGAGATCTGTTCCCTCATAGCCCCTCTTCTCGACCTGAATGTTCCTCATTCATCTGCTTTGTCTGTTCCCTCACTTTCATCAGTTGGATATTAGATCTCTGCTCTGAAATGTCCTTGCCTTTTATAGCTTGGAACCATGTTCTAAGCATAGTAGCAACAACAACCACATCAGGAATGCCAACCAAAACTGAAATTAAAACTGTCGAACATAACAGAATTTGCACAGCCACTTGTGTGCATCTAAAGAAGTGACTCATTCTTAGTTTGTGATTTGGGATGTAAACAAAAGTTGCATGATAGTTCATGGCTGAAATTTAAGTTGATGCTTTTGGCAGAATGAAATTCTCACTGAATTTGGCCAAGTGTAATGAGTAATTCTTGCATTTGTGTAAGTGTGCAGAGTCTGTTAAGAAGCTGTAAGCACAAAGTAGGAAAAAAAGAGACCATTTGGAGGCGAAGGGCACAAAAGCAAGGGCTGGGACAGAGACCTCACTGAAGTGGGTTTGGGAGAATTCACCGTGAGTCCTTTCAAGGCAACCTAGGTGAGAACAGAGTGGACATTAGATGAAGACTGGGTGACAGACGCTGTTTACAGGACTCCAGGACACCCTCAGTTCACCTGCAACTTTTCACCAAGTGATGTGTCACAGTGTTGGAAGTGTTACAGTATGAAGCTAATAGGACAGGAATTTGTTCAAAAACACCTACCCACCTTAAAGAGTTGTGGACAGTGTGACTGTCATGCAGGAACTCACCCTCCCGTCCTTTGTGTTAGGTTTCTAAGTATCTAACTTCTACCCTGAATTAGTGGCACAGGATAAATAAAGGATAGATAATAGGAAACAGGAAGATAGGTCTTTTGCTGGCAGGAAGCAGACCGAGAGGTGGAGGGAGAAGACATGAAGACATGCACAGGAGAGGACATAAGAAGATTTTAAACGTATTATGTTTGGGTTGGTGCCAACTCCCTATGATGAGTGTGATCATTATGTACTGCCTACATGTGCTCAGAAAAATAAAATTTTAAACAAACAAAAAAAATTGTAAGCATTTCCTATTTTCTGTTCTCAAACCTAATTCAATGTTTAGTACTCAGCATGTTTTTGAGCAGATAATTGAGTTGCTTTCATAGGAAAGTGCAGGAATGGAAGCCAGTGGAAGCAGCAGAAGCAAAGGATTAATGAATTTCTTAAACTGTCTTCTGGGATCACCTGAAATGAAGTGTCTGTGAAAGACAAGGGATCCGGGAAGCAGCTGGATGGTGCAGTGGATCAGCAGAGTAGGAATGGTGACTCAAGAACAGCAAAGTTGAGCAGCTGTGGAGAGCCGAAGCCAAGGAAGGGTCTTAATTAGGTTTTCAATACTCAGGTCAGAAAGTTCACAGAATGTAGTGCTCATGTAATCTCCTGTCTCCGCAACCACAGAGGCTCATGCAGCTAGAAATCAGGTGCAATGAATGTGTATTTCAGTCTTCTAAGCTTTCTTATTTGAAAGTGAGTGCTTTGAAGAGTAATGCCTGAGCTCCTCAGAAAACAGTATGGAACGCTGGAGATATTTGAAGACCTATGGATTCTATTGACAGCAGAAGCAATGTCTCTCCCTCCCTTTCTACCTCTATCTCTCGCAGTTTGGCCTCTTCCCCTGCCTAAAGATCAACTGTACAGTCATTTCCCCTGGCATAATGATCTTGTAAGCAAATTCTCTTTCAACTTTATGCCCTTTCCCTTTTGTCCCTAACTGCTTCAAAATATTTTAAGGTACTAGGAGTTGGGGATTGAAGTCCAGGCCTTCATCCTGAGCTATACCTTCAGCTCTGTTTTGTTTTTCTTTAGACAAGCTCTTGTTCAGTAGCTAATTTTCCACAACCACAGAGAGGTGATTCCCATCATGGTCTTAGAGGAAGGAGCTTCTGGTGCATTTGTTCTATAGATTCCTCAGTCATCGCTGAGGCCCAGCTTTTGGTCCATTTCTCCCTCTCTTCCCATGATTGTGTTAGTGCCTAATTACAGTGTGCAGTTCCTTTCTGCTTAACTTGCATTGGATGGTTGTTATTTCTTGCATTCAACTTTCACGCAAGTGTAGAGTATATCAAATGGAAATCCTCTGTTCTTCTGAAGAACTTCTCAGTGGATTTCCAAATGTAAAGTATGCCATGAAAATATGTGAAAAGAACTCTGCAATGGAAACTGGGGAGTGATTACTTTTGTGGAAAATGCAGGCTAGAATTTCACATTCTTGAATAATTCATAGAATACAAGTGATAGAGGAAAATCTAATAGGGCAAGAGAGACTCCATTTTCTTTCTGTAACTCCATTTTGAAAGTCACTTAAGTTCTCTTAAACTGTGGTTGAACTCACTCCTTCACCCTCTTCCCTGCAGCAAGGCATAAAACCCATTAAAGAAAAACAGAGCTATAAAGTAAGGAACATATAGTTAGAGCAAACTGAGAAGTAGACTAAATATTAAACCACAATGTCCATCCAAGGTCCACCTGACCAGCACATGACCAGCAACTTCTGGGAAATGTAAACTTTGAGACAAATATGTGGCATTCTTGTAAAACTCCCAAAAATGAGGTATGTGGTTGGATGGCTGCTGTGGAAACCTAAAACATACTAAAGCTGGAAGCAAAGTCCAACACTGGTTTACACCTTTCCTGGCTTCTCTTTGGGCATACTAGTCACAGATATGCCCAACAAGAGGCAATTTAGAACCATTTGAAGAAAAGACAAGTATGCATTCACATTCCTTATTTCATAATGCTGCATCCATAGTTTTGTTTATAGGAAACTATGGTGTTATTTTCTTTGAGATGGGTTCTCACTCTATAGACCAGGTGACTGTCCTGATTCAGCCTCCAGAGTGCTGGGATTAACAGGTGTGACACTCGGCTTAGGAAAATATTCCTATTGAAAAATTGAAGTTAAGTTTTGTCATTTCAGGAAAAAATAATACATTTTAGAGAGTGTGAATTATTTAACAAGTAATCAATGACTCATAAATCTTGCTAGTGCAAAGGTAACAATGTTCTGAGATCACACTTGTGACTTTACCATGCCCTGCAATGCTTGGGAAATTCTTGAGATGAACAGAAGAGACATTGGTTTCTACAGCTGCGTTCTATATATTAGCCTGGAGAATGGATTCAGGAAGGACCCACAGTACACAATGTGGTGAATAAATAGTTCCCAGAAAGAATAAGATTTCCAGAAT